>NC_081573.1:28430928-28562338 GCF_022355385.1 Mustela nigripes
CACTTAGCCAGCTAGCTAGCCACATACTGATTCAATGCATGCTCACTGAGGGTCTACAGTGTAAACGCAGCACAGATATCCACAGAGGTGGGCATCATCGCTTTTGTTTTATGCTGAGGCAAGAAATAATTGTGTCTGTTCCTACAGCTCTGACTGTCATTGAGATCAGTGAAGCTGACGCAAGTCCCCAAAGTCAGGACATCCTCTCTCTCACATCTAATTGCCTCCTACGCCCACCTTTATTCCAAGCTGTCTCTTCTACTTCTTGATTCCTCCTTCAGCTGCAAGGAAGAAAAACAAACACATGAGCAAATCTTAAAATTGAGGCTGCAACTTAAAGACCCTTTGCCCGGGGAACAGGGTATGGACAGGTGAGGTCAAGACACCCTGGAGCTATGGCCTTGCACTGCCTTTGCAACCTCCATAGCATCTCTTGCTTTCCGAAACTTTCCCCTTCATGCTTTCTGCTTACTGTGTTCTTGGCCATATTTGTAAGACCTTCTGGTATCGCAAGCCATCTAGGTGTTGTCACTGGTCCTCTTTGGGAAACTATAAAGAACCTCCACCACTCCCAGGAGGCTGTCCTCGGTCATTCAATTCAGAAGAACTTCCACAGTCAACCACAAGCCTGCAGAAATTGTACAAACGGCAAATAATAGAAGCCCAGTGTTGTACCAAGACCATGGCCTTGCCATGAAAAATGTGGAATAAAAGGACAGGGGGATGCATGTGGGCTTTCCAGGTTCATTTTTGATATAGGAGAGGCTAACTGATGGATACATACGATAAATCATTCTGCCTGAAAACGGAAGGTCATCAGGATCTGAGAGTTAGGGGTCTTCATGGGAAGATGCTTGGGTTTGCCACTGAGTCACAGGTTGGCTCTGGCCATGAAGCGGCCTCTCTCCAGTTCCCGGCTGGGCCTTCTGATGCACGCCCAGAGCTCTGAAGGCTCTTTTGGTTTGAACAGGTGTTGAAAGCTGGGGAAAGCCAAAATATTTTGTTCTTTCTGGGTCACGAACTGTTTGCTGTTAGAAACATCTGTACGGACGGGCGTACGGGCTAAGCATAACAGAAGCGCAGCAGACGATGATAGCTGTCTTTGGTAGGGACCCCCCTGAGGACCCCAATAAAGTCGATCTCTTAAGCACAAGCCCCTTGCTTCAGGCCACAGTGGCAGGCAATGAATTATCCGCGTCGGTTAAAAGGGCAAGGTCGCCTCATAACAACATTGCCCATATGCTGCAGCTAAATCAAGCCTGTCCCCAAATATCATTTGGGGAAGATGTATGTGTGTGTGTGTGTGTGTGTGTGTGTGTGTGTGTGTGTGTTTGGAGCGAGGTGATGATGTCGGCCAGCTTTCAAAAGCAAAAATCACCATAATTAGAGGAAACGCTACAAGTTCATTTCCTCAAAAAAGAGCAAGTGAGAGAGAAGGAGTTTAAAGACTAGATGTTTAGACAGGCCCGCAAGCCCCCTTGTGACCTTGCTCTGATATTTAACAAAACATTAATCTTCTTGCCAGCAATTATAAAGGATACAGTGATGTCGCTGGCTCTCGGAGAGTGAGTAATAGTAATTCCATTGTTCCCCTTTATTTATGCCTTGGCTGTACCAGGCAGATGAGGTAAGTTGGGGCTTTCATATGTTATTATTCCTCACAGGCAATACATAAAGGGTGCTTACACAAATATCTGTCTGTTTCAGAGGCACTGTTTCACACCTCCTTACAACTTGCCATCAAAGCGTTTCAACATTTTATTATGAAATCACGAAAATCCTCCTCTAGTTTACATATGAATTATAGCCTTTTTTAAAATCACCAGTGTGCCCCTGTGACAGTGGCTTTTGAACTGCGAAGGGGAACAAGGTGTTAGATATTTATTTCTTGAAGGCTGTGACCAGCCCGATAACCTTGCTGAGCCGTGTTTGCCAGGGGACTGTCCAAGATCTCCAGCAAACACAAAAGCTGGGGCGGTGGGGGGCGGGGGGTGCAGTGCCATGAGGGGACCAGCGATCGCTCCATCTCTCCTTGGGAAACAAAATTTGGTGTGAAAGCCTCCATCTGGGAGCCAAGGGGAAGGAAAAGGTTACGCACCTCGTAATTTCAACCTAAACAAAAAAGCCATCTTTGCCTTCCTAAAATAAAACAAAATCTTTATCCAGAGGTTGTGAGGCAGCGGCTGGCTATTTTCTGTAAGTGCTGACTTCTGAGTTGCAGCTCAGAGGTTCTGCTCCCCTGGGTCTGGCAAACCGGAGAAGGAGCAATTGCTTCTTTTGTGAGATTTGCATATCAACTGGGATCTTCCTTTTCAGCTGCCCTCCTCTTCTGGGGACAATTAATAATCTCCTTTGGAATGTGGAGGGCGGGAGGGAAGTCGCATGACTAGTTTGGGGTCTCCAGGATATATATGCCCTGGGTGTATAGATTCTTTCTCTCTGGGTTTTGTGTCTTAGGTGAATCTGTGGGTAGGTAGACTGCAAGAAATCAAGGAAAATCATACATTAGCGAGGGAAGCTTTGGATGGGGAAATAGCCATCTGCACTCACGTACGATCATTTTAGACTCGACAAAATTCTATTTGCTGCAAGCTAGGTCAGTGCCTTCGGTCAGCATCCATGGGTGGGGGGCATCTCAGGGACCTTGACAATGTCCTGTTTTATTAAGCCTGGGGACCAGGAGGTGCTGATGGAGAGAAGAAAGGAAGAAAGAGAAGCGGAAGTTTTCTTCTCTAATGTGGTCAAGCCAGTTGAGATTCTGCATTGGATTCCAAGCCTCACCCTGTGCCCAGGGCGGTACTGGGTGGTGGAGAACCCCCAGAGCACAGAGCAGCTACAGAATCCAGACAGAACCGGACTCTGTCATGGAACACTCCTCCTCCTGTTTTTGTAGATTGGGAAGTGGGATAGATGAATGAGGGGCTGACACAAAGTTGCCAAAATATATTCCAGAAGGTCTACAGACACAGTATGACAGTTAGATGGCACCACACTGTCCTCTCCCCTAAGTATCAGAATAAATGCTTATGGGTCTGAGCAATTAATACATGTCCTTTCTTGCCTGTGCATGCCTCTTGATGGCCTGTCTTGGAGGATACTACAAGGCGATTGGGTTGTGATGGAACATTCTTACACCAAAAGGTGTGACTTCATCTCAGTAAAACTCTGAAAAGGATGCCATTACACTGAGGAATTTAGATTTCATTGATTGATTGGTTGATTGATTGATTGATTTAAGAGAGAGAAAGAGGGAGCAGGGGGAGGGGCAGAGGGAGAGGGGGAGAATCTTAAGCCGACTCTTGTCTGAGCACAGAGCCCAATATAGGAATAGGTCTGATGACCTAGAAGGAGTCTGTAGCCTAGACTGGAGGGTGGAGGGAAGATTGGCTTAGTTGATTAACGATGGCTGCCATTGTCAGGGATAGGAAAAGCAAAACTGTGCAGAGTTGTCACAATATCTGAGCTTCCTGGGGCTCCCATCTTTTCCCTTCCATTCTCCAAATGCTACTGTCCTCCTGGGTCCAAGCAGAGTTCCTCTTCTTCCCTGGAGTCTTCAATACCAGCGACCACCCTCCTCTTTCATCGCTGAGCACCTACGCGGTCCCAATCTTTACTGGGAATCAGGTCATTGCCTCAAATGACTATTGAGCTTTTCTCCAGGTGCCTGGCTTGGTTTCCCAGTGAGATAAGCCTCTCTCTGGAACCGGACCTACACTATTTTCCCTTATGAAAGATCCTGACACAGGACACGTTGATGCCACTCGGTAAAAAGGATGTGAGTTACAGAATTCACATAATTTCATCGCTCCATGTAAAATGACCTGTGGGTAGGGCACCTGGGTGGCTCAGGGGGTTTAAGCATCAGACTCTGGATTTCAGCTCAGGGTTGTGAGATCAAACCCTGTGTTGGGGTCTGCACTCAGGGGGAAGTCTGCTTGTGATTCCCTCTCTCCCTCTGCTCCTCTCCCCATTCACACACATGCTCACTCATTCTCTCTCTCAAATAAATAAATAAATCTTTTTCTTTTCTTTCTTCTTTTTTTTTAAAATGGGCTGTATTTCCTCTATCAGTCCCTGCAGTGCATTCTCAGTTCTGTCTTTCAAGGTGCACAGCTTTCTGGGATATCCTCTCCTGGCTATGTTTAAAATGCCCAAGACACAACATTTGAGGTAAATACTCAAGATCTCACCCAGAAAGGAGGTGTATTAATTGCCCAAACCCACCAGTACGTATCCCAATACTTGGAGAAGACAGTATGCTATCGCGTTACTGTGTCTAGAGCTAATTTGAAGAATAAGCTTTCCTCTATTTATTCCACTTGTAAAAAGTAAAAAGGAAGTAAAAAGGGAGTCTTCTCCAGCTTTCTAACTTTCTAACTTCTAATGCAAGAGATATTGCCAAGCCTTGACTCTTTTTCCCTCTTTCATTTCCCTAAGGTTTGTGAAGGTTTGGCAAATTGGTGGCGAGTTCTATGTTGATCATAGAACTGGTATCTGAATTGTTCATTATCAAGTAAAAATCAGCAAAAGGTATGACAGTACTTCATTTCTCTCTCTTTTTTTAAAGAATCTTTTTAAAAATTTTATTTTTGTTGAATTGACAGAGAGAGGGCATAAGAAGGTAGAGGGAGAGGGATAATCAGGCTTCCCGCTGAGCGGGGACCTGACCTGGGGCTCCATCCCAAGACCCTGACCCAGGTCAGGATTATGACCTGAGCTGAAGTCAGACACTTAACCCACCCAGCCACCCAGGTGCCCCCACTTCATGCCTCTTAACCAAAGGAGAGAAGAATAGAAATCTCTAGAGTCAGGAATCTGATTAAAAAATCTTACAAAAACAGCCATTGACCAAAAAGAGAGAGAGAGAAAAGCTCAGGGCTCAGTGTCCAGAAAAGCAGCCACCCTTAGGAGTTTCCACCTAGAACCCTAAAATTATTAATGGTGTGTTTCCCAAATTGGTTGCATGAAGGACATTTTTTTCTTGTTATCCCAAGAAAACAGGGTCTGAGTCTCCTAACACAACTTGGAAAACTAACTTGAGAGAAGCCTTTCCATTAATACAGCTTCCTGTCGAGGAAGTTGAGTCCCACATCAGTGATAGAAGAGTCTTCTTTTGCAGGTCATCTAGCGGAAGTTCAAAATCAAACTGTCCCTGAGAATCTCTGTGCCCTGCCTCTTGCTAGGGACTCTGAGACCCAAAGGAAGCCCCAGGGCTGGGTCTTCTTAGAGAGAACCTATGGAGTAGTAAAGAGGACAAGGGACAGGAAGAGAATGATCGAAATGGTCAGAGGGTATCTATTTCTGCTCCTGCTTAAAATAACCACATACACCTTGAGGATTTCTTATGTAGCAGACACTGCTCTGAGACCTTTAGAGACGTTTACTATGGTGGAGTCAGCTTACTGTCATCCTTCCTTACAGATGAGGAAACAGAGGCAGCAGGAAGTTAAGAGCAGGCAAACTGAGACTCTAAAGGATTAGGAGCGAGAACGACGACCCGCATCCCTGGAGCTTTCTCGCCTTTGGCTCTTGGCAAAACGGACTGTGGAAATTTGCTCGGTTCTTTTGTTTCCTTTAGCAAGGATAATAGCCATCGAATATTCAAATCTAAAAGAAAAAGGTAAGGTCAGAACAATTTTCTTTTCCCTTGCAATCCGAGAGAGAGAGAGAGAGAGAGAGAGAGAGAGAGAGAGGAGAGAAGAGAAGGTGGAATGCCATTGTGCAAGCGAGCAGAGGCAGAGTTCCCAAGTGTGCACAGTGTCCCAGAGCTGGGCTAGCCTCCTGCTGCTGGCCTGTCCCCTACCCCTGCATCCCCCCGCCCGGCCCTGCAGCCCGGCTGACACGTGATGGAGGCTCACAAAAGGGAAGAATTCCGCAGGCTCCGCTCTGAGCTTGTTCATAATTTGTCACATTGTTCCCCCACTTTGCTGCACATATGAGATATATAAGACCCCCGACGGCTCTGAGACCACTGCTGTGGCTGGGCACAATGCGGAAGAGGGGAGCCTGAATTGTGGCCGTAACCTGGAGTTCCTTTGCCTTTGTGACTGCCAATGGGATGCTTCAAATCATTGGGGTGGGCCTTTGTAAGAACAATCAAACCCCAGGAGAGAGAGGGCGAGGAAGCCAAGGCTGTGTCACAGCGCCCGCACATGCAACAGTTACCAAGGGGGCCGGGGTGGGGCGGGGGGGGTGGCATTCTGGGGCGGTGGGAAGAGGAGCAGGGGACTCATGACATAATCAAGCTCATTTGCTGAGTCCTCAGTGAGCAATGCTGACACCCCACTCCAGGTGGGTGGTACACTCCCAGGCTCACCGGCAGGCCAGGCAATTCTGTCTTATATCTGGAGAACAGGTAGAAATGAAGTTTGACCCACTTGGGGACAGCACCCCCCCATAGGAGGCTGCAGTCACCAGGGCATTCTGACAGCCTTGGTCAATGTGGCTGTGGTTCATGTTCCAAGGGACCCTTTTCTGAGGCTGATCTATGCCCTTCCTGGGGCTGGAGCTCTGGTTCCCCCGCACCTGCACTTCCCTGTCTGTCTTCACCTCCCATCTGTGTTGTTGACCCTTGGATAGGTGCTCTGTTGCGCTGCATTAGGCATGTAGCCATTCTGAGACTCGGTCTTCTAGTCTGTAGAGTGGGAGGAACCTACAGCTGTCCAAAGCTGAGCTGGGCCAATCATCTCCCTCTGATTCACCCGGCCTGCCCCAGAGTAGCCTTCCTCCAAATTTTCAGCATCCTATCCACCCCACAAAGCCCTGTCCACGTGCTTTTGGCCCCCAGCAGACTCTTCCTGACTCTGGGTGGAGTAAATCTCTTACCGAGTAGATACTGATTGACTATTGTCATAATCTAAGTAATCAGCATTTGCCTATAAGCACACACTCCGTTCTACATGGCCTTTTATGCAGACTATTAAAAAAAGGCAGAAGTTTGAAAGTGTAGATTAATATTCTTAGTCCCTCCGCCTACCTTGTTTAGACTCTCCTCAAATATTTGGAGACTTTCCTCCGTTTGCTCATATGCGTGGCCGTAGACTTGCTTACCCTTTGTTTTCCCAACCATGCGAGCAGACAACCAAGTCCGTCTGTGGATGCCTGGGTCTGTCCACCTGGTGTGTGCCATTCAAGTAACCTCATCATTAGCTTGACTTGACAAATGGCCTGATGACTAGTTGCAAATTATCTAGTCCTTCTCGTGTTATTGTTGCAGGCTGATTTAACTTGATGGGTTCCGGAGATGCCAGGAAAGAGGGATGGCATCTCCTCCTTGCCTAGATCCCAAAAAGACGTTGAACAGCTCTGATGCCAGCCTCCCCAGAGTGACGGCGGCTGGCTGCTGTACCCAGGATGGTTCACAATGCCATAGAAAATGGTATTGTATGGGTATTTGTTGCGGGGGGGGTGTCACAGAATGCCTTTCTTAGGTTCAGTATTTCTTGGGCTTCTGCTCGGCACTGGCTTTCTTGGAGACAGAAGTTATGGTCTCTGCCCTCTGGAGCTTGTGAAAATGAAGGCATTGGCCCTGTGCCCCGAAAACTCAGAGCCCAACTTGGCAAGTGCGCCAGGAGATGTGTACCCACAATGTGGAATCAACACAGAACTCTGAGGGTCTTAAAGGATGGGTATACATTGGTCAAATGGAGAGTGGTATTCCAGGGAGGTGGGAGTGTACACATCAATACGGGCACAGACAGGTGCTCATATAAAGTGAGGAGTTCCGTAAGCCTAGAAGTGCGAAGTGTGTTTGAGATGGGAAGGTGTCTGGAAGTGAGGGGTGATCCTCAGATTTGGGCAGTGGAAACCAAGCCAAGATTTCTGGGCAGAAGTTAAGGGCAGAGACATCTGAGAGATGCTGGGGCAGGGGGGCCTCTCAGGGGGGCCTCCTGGGAAAGTTTAGATCCAAAAGGACTAGCACTTTGGGGATAAAATGAAAGGAGACATTTTGAGAGATATTTAAGGGAGCAAGTAAACAAGGCTCCATGACCACCCAGATGAAGAGAGAAAAACCTAGGTTTCTAGGCTAGGGGACTGGGGAAATGCCAGCTAAGACAGTGATCCTGCCTGAAACCTCCAGTGGCTTCCCACAGGCCTGCAACCAAAGCCACATCCCTCGCTGTGGCCTGCAAGTTCCAGCCTGATGTGGCCCTGCTTTCAGATCTCGTCTCCTGCCACTGGCTCCTTATTCATTATTTCCAACCACAGGCCTCTCCATTCGATTTCTCGAATGCCTGGGCTTGTCACCTTCTAGAGATTGCACTTGTTGGTCTCTGCGTGTAATAACCCCTGCCCACTACTCCCCCACCGCCACCCCCGGCCCAGGTTGCATGGCTTCCCCCTTTCGCAATCCGGATTTCCATGCATATCACTTCCGCAAAGATGTCTTCCTCGTGCCCCGCCCAGTGTATCCCAGTGCACCCACACTCCACGACCTCATCCTATTTTCTGTATATATTCATTTATTCAGATCACTGTATTTTCTACATATGACTGTTCCCTGTCTGAAAAAAAGGTTTTTCTCTGTAGGGTGCGTACATACACTCATTGCCTATCTTCCCCTCCAGAAGTGAAGCCCCACAAGAAAGGGCACAATTCCAGGTTCCAGGATATTGCATAACTCCAACGGCACCGTTCACAAAGAAGACAACAGAACTGGTGCCCTTTGCAGCTGTATCATCTAGTCATCGTTCACAAAAGCAGGGACTCCTCTGCCTTGTCCACTTCTGCGACTCAATGCCTAGGTGACAGAGAGAAAGGCACTAAAACCTATTGAATGCGTAGGGGAGACAGGAAGCAAAGCAGCTTTTGAGGATTGTGAGATCAAATCTCAAGACGGAGTTTTGTAGGGGACATGTTGAGTTTGAAGTGTTCAGCAGCTTCCTGGTTGACATGTATAGGAGGGGTTTGGAAATAGGAGTCCCAGAAGAGACATACAAACCTACAGAGGAAGCCTTGAGTCTTTAGAAATATCTTCGGAGACCCACAGTCTGTTCTTTCAAGTGTGAGTATCCAGCACATGTCTGGGGATTTGACTGTCTCTTGTCTTATGCAGTTTTTCTTCCCTCGCCTATATGATGATATTTAATGATAGATTGTGCTTGAAACTTCCCAGTTTGAGAGGTTATAGGTTCTGGTGCTTTTATATATTATTAGAAAAAAATAAAAGGTAATTAGAGCATTTCACTGTGAGGTCTAGAGAGAGCAGTGACCCAGCTCTTTCATTCATGATCATTTAGTGACATCACCAAAGCAGGCAGGATGGTGTCAGTGGGGGTCCAAAGGGAACTTTGTGCTTTTAGGAACTGAAACTCTGTAACACTACCTTTTCTGTGTCCTCTGCCTATGCAGACCTCACTAATCAACCTCAGGTTTGCTTATTTTATTTTATTTTTTTATTTGCTCATTACAACAATAAATTATGGAAGCAGCCCAAGTGTTCATTGATAGATGAATGATAAAGAAAATGTGGTATACACAGACACACACACACACACAGGAGTATTACTCAGCCATCAAAAATAATGAAATCTTGCCATTTGCAATGATGGTGGTGGAACTAGAGTGTACTATGCAAAGCAAAATAAGTCCATCAGAAAAAGACAAATACCATATGCTTTCACTCATATGTGGAATTTAAGAAACAAAACTGATGAACAAAGGGGGAAAAAAGGAGAGAGAGCCATACCGAGAAAGAGTCTTTTTTTTTTTTTCCAAAAGATTTTATTTATTTATTTGACAGATAGAGATCACAAATAGGCAGAGAGAGAGGAGGAAGCAGGCTCCCTGCCGAGCAGAAAGCCCGATGCAGAGCTCTACCCCACGACCCTGGAATCACGACCCGAGCCGAAGGCAGAGGCCTCAACCCACTGAGCCACCCAGGCGCCCCAAGAAAGAGTCTTTTAAGTAAAGAGAGCAAACTGATAGTTACCAGAGGGGGAGGCCGGTGGGAGGATGGGCAAAATACGTGATGAGGTTAAGGAGGGCACTTGTCATGATGAGCACTGAGTAATGTATAGAATTGTTGAATCACTGGATCGTGCACCTGAAACTAAGGTAACACTGTAGCAACTATACTGAAATTAAAAAAATTTTTTAAAAGAGCTCATAACAACCTGAAATTCTTCAACATGACACTTTTAAACAAGATTATATTTATTCATTTGCCAGAGAGAAAGAGAGAATAGAAGCATGGAGAGCAGCAGGCAGAGGAACAAGCAGGCTCCCCACTGAGCAGAGAGCCCGATGAGGGGCTCGATCCCAAGACCCCGGGATCATGACCGGAACTGAAGGCAGACGCTTAACTGACTGAGCCACCCAGGTGTCCCACAGTGTGGCACTTCTGGAAGACACCAGTTATCTGAACTTGAAACCCATGTGTTATACTGGCCAGAGAATAAGACGTTATCCTGGTTTATACCGTGTTATACTGGCCAGAGTAAGACTTTATCCTGGTTTATACCGTGTAAGTCCAGAATGAAAATTTCTGCCTAGTGTCTGGTGGGTCTCCTATCACTCAGTGTATGTATCAATGAGCATTTAAAGGGGGGGAGGGGCTCCTCTCCATCAGAAATGGCTTAGGCAGAGTGTGGTCTACAGGCAGGAAAATGGAATCTTCAGGATCTTTCCTGGCCCTGGGATTTGTTGATACTCTATTAGAGGAATGGGGGGCACTAGGGTGGCAAATGCAGAAGTCATATAAGAAGAGGGGCTGCTACTCTTACTTAATAAGGATTTACTGAGCACCTCTATGGGCTAGGCATTACACCAGGCAATGGGGGTATAGCGGCAAACAGGACAAGAATGGGGGCACCATGTGCATGAGACTGGATGTTTAGTCTGGCAAAAAAATTCACATAGGTACATTTCTGTGTAGGTATGTATCTGTGTAAGTATATGCCTGTGCTCCTAGTCATTAATGTGCTGCCTAGATAAAAATCCTGGGTTCTTCTTTCAATCATGCTTCTCACTAGCAACAAGCCTGGGGAGGATCTCAATCCTGAAATCTCTCAAATGGGAATCATATCACCCGTCTTGTTTTTCAGGGGTTTCCCAAGGGCAGAGCAACATGACTGGGAAGAAAGCCCTTTGAAAAAGTCCCAACTTCTGCATATTCAAAGGCATTGGTGTTAATAAAAGTTCTGGAACGAATTATACCCATGCTTCCTAGGATCATCAGCAGAAACCTATGGCTTCTGAAAAGTGAGAAATTCCAAGATTTGGTAGAGCCATCAAATTGGACTCCAGCTTTCCTGCTCCTAGGATCTCAGTGAGAAGCATGAAACTGTAATAGTAAAAAAGCCCGTTACACCAAATGTATAGATATATTTAAAAAGTTTGGGGGGTGTGGGTATAGGCAGAGGAACAAATAGTGTCCGGATGTCGTGCTGGCAGGATATGCTGGCAAAAGTGAAGTAGGAGACTTTTAGATGTTTTGACTATTGGAGCAAATAGATTTGGGTTTGTTTTTTGTTTTTTGTTTTCATTTTTAAATCAATTTGAGGTTCATTTTTCCCACTGGTAACCCAAATAGTCCTCTGTGACGATAGCAAGTCTTTCTCAGTTCTGTTGGTGGCCACCACTGGGTTCTAACAATACCTTTCATCCCTCATGGACAAGTTTCACGTGACTCCCCTCTTCCCCTAGCCTCCCTAAAGAGAGGCTACTCACACCTGGCTTCTACCAGTGCCTCATCTCGCAACTTCAAAACCAGGAAAGGCAAGAAGTGGTTAACTCGGCAGGATTCGTGGGCAGTCTTCTGCAAGCTTGACTTTATCTATTTCCCTTGGTCTCCGCCCCCATCACTAACCCTTGCCTCTTGAATGTATGTGGATGAGACCCTGCGATGGGCTTCCGGGCGTGGCATGCCTGTGTTCTGTGTGCCTTCTCTCCGTCAGTCCCCCAAGCCCCAGCCAGGACATAGCACGCTCCTTTCTTCCTCCCTGCTGCTTTTATTGGTGATTATTGAAAACAACCAAAACTGTGGTTAAAGGATTAAAATACTACCCATTGCACAGTGCAGATGTGGCCTGTATTAAGAGTTGGTGGATAGCCTTCTAAATCTTTTGCTCGGGACATATGCATGCATATCCACGGACATCACTCCACATCACCAGCCCCCTTTTTTGTCATTTCCTGGTCTTTCTTCCTTTACTTTTCTCCTGATTCTTCCTTCAGCCCCTCAATTCTTTCGAGTATGCCCATGAAGACAACCCTTTTTTCTCATACCAGGTCTACTACTGCGTGACATCATACGCACAATTCTCCCAGGGGTCTTGCACACTTAGATCCCTTGTGACTGCCTCTCCTCGGAGTCCCTCTGAAATAACAGGCTTCAGTAGCTGTCAGTCTTGCATAAGGTCCTTTGCAGATTTCATTGTACCAAACATTTTATTTTCCCCCTATAGCCCTCGGGGATGGTAGACCAAGAAAACAAAACGACTTGTTCTCTCATGAGCCAGTGAGCCAAGCTGAAAGCCAATCTCTTCCCAGACTACTTCCCAATGGGGAGGAAGGTAGCCATGGACGTGGAGGGCTTTCCGTCTGGAAGGAAGCTGAAGAGACACCACCAGGGCTGGGGGAGCAAAAAGAAGACGTCAGTGAAAAAGCCACAGAGCTTCTAGGAATGTGAAAACATAAAAGTGCAGGTAAGAGAAGTGGGTTTATAAAGGACAGGAAGTGGTTTATAAAGGGCAAGTGTATCCATGAAGGACATTTGAGGGCGGTCCAAGACCAGGACTCCTCTTGCTCAGCCCAGGGGGCATCTGACCTTGAGGTGGAAGCTGTTGGTGAAAGAATGCTACGGGTTTGGTGTTTCCATTTTTCTAACTCTCCAAACTCGGTTCCTTCAAGCCAGCCAATGGGAATGCACACCAGTGGGAACCTCTGCCTCTTTGTGCCAACCGTGGAGTGCTTTTGGATCTCAAGGGCAGGGGATCAGGTTATATTTTGAAATAAAAATTGTAATTGGATTATGCTCAGTTGCAGCCGTAATAGGATTGGCTCTTGCTGTGGAATATGAATGAGGTGAACCTAAAGGAAGTAATTCATTCCTCTAATGACAACATCTTGGTCTATGAAATGAAGGCAAGATCAAAGCTCATTCAAAAATCAGTGTATTTAATGGAACAGTAGTTAAAGAAGTCTGGAGAATTCATTTTATTTTCATTGTATAATATCTGTTTTGTATAGAGTTGGCTTGCTCTTCGGGACTTTTTTATTCTTATGGCCAGGCATGGGTTTGATTAGCTTAATTAGAGTTAATGTCTTGGGAGCAGAATGTGGGACTGTGAAAGTTTGGGTTCTTGAAGACTTTGAAAAAAGAGAACTGTTGGCCTCGTTCTCCATAAATTCGGAATCAAAAAAGTCTGATGATGATTATCATCTTAAAATAATTGAAGCGCTGCTAAAAATAAAAACCAGAAGGAGAAAAACTGAACCAGAAGAAAAGGAATGGAGTTATCCCAGATTTGAATACAATTCTTACAGCCAATTGAGCTGAAGTCTGCAGTCTTAGGTAATTTCAGATGAGTGCCCCCAAATTATTTTTTTTTCCCCTCTGAGCGGTTAACAAGGGCAGCCGCCCTGGTTTCACAATATTCCCTTCTATTTTCCTCCTGTTATCTGTGGCTGTGCATAAGATTGAGGGGAGCCGTGGAGGGGAAATGCCATTTCAGATTAAAGTCTTGTCAGATCTCATTTATTTAGCTGGCATGGGGTCTCATGTCAGGAGCTAGGAGGTCTCTGAGAAAGCCCATGCTCTAGGGCCCATTCAGAGGCACAGAGAACAGACCAGGCTTCCCTCCCATCCCCTTCCCCCAGCCCCCCGCCCCATTAAACCCTCCTCCAGCCCTAGGCTGAGTTTGGAGCTCCAGACAGCCTGGGCATCCTCCCATGGTAGGGGACATGGAGGTTCCACAAGAAGGCGACCCCAGAGAGGATCATAGGTATTGTGTTCTTAAAGAAGAGAAGGGTTGAGGGAGGGGGTGGGGGTGGGGAGCATTTTTAAGTTTTTGTTTGAGGACCTGGCCTTTAAATTCTTTGCATTAAGTAAAAACACGCTTGACTCAGTTGGCTGTCTGTGAGACAGCAATTCAATCATTCAGTAAACATATTTGTTTGTATACTCGCAGTGCGGTGGGCCTGTGCTCCCTCTGAGCTTTTCTGTTACATTTCTCCTTTCGTTGCTGGAAGCATTTTCTTGATTGCACGAAAGGATTTAGAAGTGTCCCCAACCATGTGTTTAAAGTCACCCCGCACCCCTAAGCTTTCTCCCCCAGAGTTTATCATCCTTTATCATCCCGTTTCCTTTATTTATTTATTTTTTAAAGATTTTATTTATTTATTTGACAGAGAGAGCCCACAAGTAGGCAGAGAGGCAGGCAGAGAGAGAGTGGGGGAAGCAGGCTCCCTGCGGAGCAGAGAGCCCGCTGTGGGGCTTGATCCCAGTACCCTGGGACCATGACCTGAGCCGAAGGCAGAGACTATAACCCATTGAGCCACCCAGGAGCCCCCTTCCCAGTTCCTTTAGAGAATGTTTTACTCCCCTGAGAGGCCCCCTCCAGAGACAAAGTGATGCCAGGGCTCCTTGGGATTCTCGAGGACTCTCCTTGTCCACGATTTCCCACTGGTGGCTCTGGCTTGCCCGGAGCTGGAGTCAAATGGTAAAGCCACTAAAAATAATTGGCAGTCACTGGACTGGCTGAATGCTAATTTTAAATCTGGTCTCAGAAAAGAGTTTGTAATGTAAGTAGTGTAAATGAGTAGATTTTTTTATTATCTACAGCCTTAGTAAAATCACATGATTCTGAAATTCTGTCATGATTACCGGAGAAGTGACTCTCACACAAGTACCGGGAACAGCACCCAGCTCCTAGCACTCAGATCCTTCCTACTGTCTGTCATTACCCTGCTTGTTTCTTTCCTGGTGTTGATCAATATTAGAGATTGTTTCCTTGTTTATTTCGTTGTTCATTTCTGTCACGTGACCACACCTCACACAAACACACACATACACATATGTTCACGTACAATCACACACACAAACACACAAGGTACATAAATGCAGATACATAAACACACATGCACACAAACACAGATAGACACAGGCACACACAAATATACATGCATACACATATGTACACATACACAGACACACAGATGTATGCACAGACACACAAGTTCACACACAAACATACACACATGCAAATACACAAGACACGCATATGTACACATACATGCACACACAAACACCCAGAGTGACACCAACACACATATACAAACACACATTTGTACACACACACACACACAGAGACACCTACATGCACATACACACGAGCTCACATGCATACACAGATGCATATGTACACACATATGTACGCACACAGCACACACATATTCACTGACGCTGAGACATTTGTGCACACACCAACACACATACACAAGTATGTACAAACACATGTGTACGCACATAAGCACACATACTCACACAGCGGCACTCACTATACACATAAACACACACCCACACATATGTACAGAGACATGTATGCACACACATGAACACACCTACATGCAAACACATAGAGACACCTACATGTATACACACCTGAACACATATGTGTACACACATAAACACATACACACAGAAAAACCTATGGGCATGTACACACAAACATATGTATATGCACAAACACTCATTACACACATGCACCCAAACACAGAGAGACACACACAAACAGACACATACACACATAGAAGGTAGGCTACAGCCACTACACAGAGGCTGCTCTGGGTATCTGGATGGAGACCCAGGACAGTGAGAACACATGGACCTTAACTGTTCCCTGTTGAAGTCGGACATTTGCAGAATTTTATTAGGATCCCGATTGTCTAATTTATTCCAAAGGATAAATTCATGCACATTCTTATTGGTGAGTTTCCTCTTTGCAACATAGATTAAGAGTCTATATTTGTTATCTACTGGCACATAACAAAATGCCCCCCAAATTTAGTGGCTTCAAATGATGCACATTTATAATCTCATAATTTTGCTGGAGTTGTAGAGGGTCGAGACTCTGGGTGCAGCTTCGCTAGACGCCTCTGATTCAGGGTCTCTCACAAGGCTGTAATGTCATCGGCTGGGGCTGCTGTCATCCCAAAGGTGGACTGGGGGAGGTCCCATGTGAGCAGGCCATGGGTCCTCGCTGGCTGTTGGTTGCACACTGGGCTTGGATCTCTCCATTGAGCTACTTGGAGCATGGTGGCTGTTTTCTTCAGGGCGAGGGAGATATATCTGTATCTACAGATGAACACACACAAGCACACTCATGCACACACATAAATATATACAAGTAGGGAGAGAGAAAGTGAGACAGTGGCAGCCAGAATCGATGGGAAGATACACACAGTATCAGGGACCACTGGAAACTAGTTAAGAACTGATGGGTAACTGCCTATTGCTTAAGACTCTGTCAGTTTCAGCAGCCCCTCTTTTTAGGGCAAACACAGCGAAGCCTTCATCCATTTCCACAGTCCAGAAAACTGGTTTGAAATATGTTGAGGATGGAGACCTCAAAAATTTTCCTAAAGAGGGTGTTTAGAAATGCACAGATTAGGGGCACCCGCGGGCTCAGTCGGTTATGGATCTGCCTTTGGCTCAGGTCATGATCTTGGGGTCTTGGGATCGAATCCCACATTGGGCTCCCTGCTCAGCAGGAAGTCTGATGCTCCCTCTCTCTCTGCCTCTCCCCTCTTCCTGTGTGTTCTCTCTCTCTCAAATAAATAAATGAAAATCTTTAAAAAAAAAAAAATGTACGGACTAAACTCCTGACTGGTGGAGAGCATGGGGATGGAAGGGTGGTCTTTGTCCAGAGGACAATATCAGCCGGCAACTGGTTGCTGAATGGTAGAAACCTTGAGAAAGTTGCAATAATTTGCAAAGAAATGTGCAATGTCAGATACTTCGAGAAGTATCAAAAATTGTTGAATGAAAGATCAATGTATAAAGCCATATATATTAATATATTAATTGGTTCTACCTGTGAGGATTTAAATTCTTTTTTTTTTTTTTTACATTCCTTGTTTTGTCAAAAGCACAGTAATGACATTGGTGATGGTGATGATGGTGATAGAGAAAGATCACTTTTCCAGGGTTTTATGTCTTCTTGGATAAGTTGCATACCTTTACAGAAGTAACATGGCAGTGTCCATTTTTTGTTTCCTTGTAAATTTTTCACACCAGACTGTGGAAGGCTGTATGGTGCCTTACATACCCTGTTTTTCCAATACCTCCCACTCTCCTGGGCACATAGCATTCAACCATAATTTGCTGAATTAAATGTCAGGGGAATTAATTATTAAATATGTAAAAAAGAAGAGTGACTGTACCAGCCTTATCAGCTTTTTAAAGGATTTATTTATTTATTTGAAAAAGAGAGAGAGAGCACGTGTGTGCATACACATGTGAGTCCACATGTTGGGGGAGGGGCAGTGGGAGAAAATCTTCAAGCTGGCTCCCCAAGGAGCAGGGACCTCAATTCTGGGCTTGATCTCCTTATTCAGAACTTGGTCTGGTGACCTACGAGCTCATGACCTAGGCTGAAACCAAGAGTTGGTCACTTAACCGACTGAGCCACCCTGGCGACCCCTTGATCAGCTTTTGAACGGTGTTCTCTTTGGATGACATTCACCTCCTGCACATCGCCTCTTTCACCTTTTGAGATCCTGGTGTGACCCTTCGCCAGAATTGTCCTGGTCAGCAGAAAAGAGTCTCCTCTTCTCCACCAGGATGAAACCTCCCCCAAGAGGGCTTTCCGAGCATCCGTGTGTTTCGTGTTAGGAGAGCAAAACTGCTCTCCTGCCCACAGTAGACAGTGCAATGATGAATATTCTTTTAAGAACCCACTTCTCTAGGTTCTGATTTGTAGTTCTCCCCGCCCCCCCCCGCCCCGACTTGAGAATTACTGCTCTGGTTAATCTCTGAATGCTTTTACAACTCAAAATTCTGCGAGCCAGCTCACTGCCAACATTTGGTCAGGAGATGAGTAGGAGACGAGAGAGATTTAAAAAATATATTGGGCAGCTTTGTTCTTAAGCTGTCATTGGTGCCCTGGTGTATCTGGAGAGGTTTTGTGGTCAGATTTTGATTATTTGCTAGTTTTGGCAACTGTCGATATGTTAGATCTCATATTGTTTCTATCATTTTTTACAGTTTCTTGTTTAACTCTTTGTTGCCAGAATGTTCTAGAGACACATCAAGATCAGACATGATGTAAAACAGAAACGGCAACCCTGCCTCCTGTTGACTTTAGGCTCACCTGGTAGGACCTGACTTTAGGACCTGATGCTGTACAACGTTCAATCTCCATGATGTGTCAGTGGACAGTAGTGGGCTCATCCACACAAAAAGGGCTTCATTGCATCTAAAGAAGATAGAAAATTAAAATGCCTACATGTAGGGCCAGTGAACACAGAATGGATTTATAAATGTATTCTACACTTTTGATACTTTGATATACAACACTTTTGATACTTTTCCTTGAAACACTTGACCCTACACATTTCTCTCCAAATTATTACACATTTCCCAAGATTTTTTTTTTCACTGTTCAGCATCTTGTTGTCTGTTGACACTGTCCTCTGACCAAAGACAGCCCCCTCAAGCGCACATCCCCACCCACTAGGAGTTTACTTTATCCATTTATAAACACCGTCTTAAACAACTTTTGAGGAAACCTTCACTTCCTTACGCTCCTCTTCCCACAAATATTTCACACCCAGTGGTCGGGACTGTGGAAATGGATGAAGGCTTCTCTATGTTTGCCCAGAAAAGAGCTGCTGACCCGACAGAGTCTTGAGCAACAGGCTGTGTTACCCGTCAGCTCTTAACTGTGCGCCAATACTGACATTTTTATAACTGCTTATTACACTATTGGTTTTTCAGTTTAGAGCTTAAAATCATATCGATAAGAATATGACATTCAGGCATAAGAAAATCAATCCCAGGTCCCGAAGTCTCTGCATGACACTGCCCCAAGTCATGTGGCCAAAGTGCTGTGTTAGGCACATTACAGCAGCCACACAGGTTCTAAGTGGAATTGATCTGTATTTTGTAAGGCATCAAAATCTGTGATGACACAGCCCGGAACTGGGGTCGCAGTGCCACACGGCTGCTGGAGCAGTTTGCCTTGGAGATGTGTGGAGGTGAGTGTGATAGGTGTTGGTCGGCTGCTACAGCGGCAAACGTTCTCTGTCCCCCTTTCCCATCAGCCCTTGAGCAAGTCCAGTCTGTCCTGTTTGCTGTGTCAGCGAAAAAGCAACATCCAGGAGGCATAACAGAATACAGTACGTTCCTCGCGCAGGTAAAATCTGATTAGAGGTGGAAGTTGGAGAGAGGCTCTGCTCTGGAGTCGTTCAGGGACTGAGCTTGGTCCTTTCGTGATCCCCTCTTTCTCTTGGGCCTTAGAATGCCCTCTGTTGGACCAGTGAGTGGGAGAAGGGAGTACAAAAGATCGCACGGGAAGCTTTTATGGGCCAGGTCTCTAAATAGCTTACATTCATGGACCATAATTCAGTAATAGGGCCCAAAGAACTGGGAAATGGGGTCTAGCCGTATGTATGTCCAGAAAGAAAAGGACCGGGGATGTCCTAAGACCCAGGCACAAAGGGCTCCTCCCCAGAGCCCTGGGCCTTAGAGTTCTGCATATCACAAACAGAGGCGCAGGATACCCTTACTAAGGAACACATGGTTGCCTCTGTCATGGGGATTGGGTGCTTACCCCTGGCAGATCCTGACTTGCAACCCTAACATCTGCTTTGGTGACTAACCCATTCAGGCCCCAGAGAATTGCTTTCCCACCTCTCCAGCCTTATTCCCTCCAAAAGGCTGGGCTGTTTGACATTTGTCAAGGTAGATGTGGGGTTGCCCGATCTAGCAAATAAAAATTCAGGACTTCTTTATTTAAGCTGGAGACTCCTGGGAGGAGCAAACGTTTTATTTAGCAGTTAGCTAAATTTATAAATTGATTATATTATATTATATTATATTATATTATATTATATTATATTGTGTTATATTACTATATTCAGTTAGCTCGATTTATAATTCTTTAATATTTATGCATATGGTTTATGGGGCTCCATTTATACTCTTGCCCTGGGGGACTGCAAATTTAGGGCTGAGCCCAACCCCAGTTTGTTTGGGATCTCTGGGGTTCAAATGATACCCAGAACTGGACTATGTGACTTACGCTTAATCAACCAGCAACTTGCCAACTTCTTGGTCCAAGAGGTCAGCACAGGACCAGGCTGGTCTAGTCAGAGTGGTTCTTTAGATTTCTTCTGGGACTTCGGAGCAAAGGCACTTTTGATTTTTCTGTTGGATTCAGACAAGAAGCCCATGGACCAGGGAGCTACTAAGCAATCAACTTAGACCCGCTGAAGAGCTACTAACAAATATTGTCTCTTTGACCAAAGTTTAAAAGGCTCCTCTGAGCCCTCTTTTCAGCTAGGTCCCCCCATCTGGTCTTTGGTCTGCCCAGCTCAGTTTTGGCAAGAATCCTGCTGAGTCACCCTCCCACTCTGTGTGATATGTGATCATCCTTGATATCTGACCAAGTTCCTCATTCCCTTTGACTTACCCTTAGAAGGATCCCGTTAGATGAGTTTATGGAAGACCCTCTGCCCACACTATCATCTTGGTGCCTCTTCTTAGTAATTTCTATCCATAGCCTCCTCACCCCACTTCTTGGTTATATCTCCACTAGTCTTTGCTGTGTTTGGAGTTGAGCTCAATCTCTCTCCCATATTGCAATATCCCAATTGCAATAGTCTTCCTTAGTGTTCTAACAAGGGTCAGAATAATTGTTTTTGTTGTTTTTTTCTTAACACAACCCTTAAGGTCAAATTGACATCATGGAAAGGAGAGCAGAAAACCTAAAGACAAAAAACTGTTTTGGGACTTAAGATGGAGCTGGTGGATCAAATGGCATGTGAAACTGGCCTCAGATATTGACTTTCCTGTTACAAAGCCAGTAAAATAACCTTTATTGACTGAGCAAATTTGAATTATGTATTATGACATTGGCCATCAAAATATTCTTGACAATGGGAATGATTCATTAAGGATGCATGTGAGGATCCATATGTACACAGAGTCCTGCAAAAGGCAAAAGGGTTTTAAAAAGAGAGAGAAGGATCCTGAGAATGACTCTCACTAAGGACACTGCTCACAAGACAACAGTAAACAAGGTGGACTACCTGTCCTGAGCAACCTCAGCATAAAGGAGCCACGGGTGAGGGAGGGGGAGCAGTAATTACTCCCTGATGTCTATTGAGAGTTGATTGCACTTAGGCGCTGTTCAAAACGTGTTCCGTACCTTATTGTCCTTATCCTGTCAGTAACCCTGTGTGGTACATATTATTATTCCCATTTAAGAGAGAAGACATCTGAGACACAGAGGGGTTAGGCAGCTTGTCCAGAGTCACACAACTAGTCACAATGGAATTGAGCTTTGGACCCAAATCTCAGATGCCAGAAAGTGTGTTTTTAATTATTTTGTTCCATTCCATTCCATTCCATTCCATTCCATTCCATTCCATTCTACAAGAGATGAGTCCAGGATGGGTCTTGAAAATAGGACACGGAACATAGAGGAAAAGATGGAGGACATTTCTTTAGATAAATGAGACATCTTGAAAGGCAAAGGAAGGTAATTTCCAGGAATCATACCCATCCTACACCATCCCCCCAAAGGGTTGTCTTCCCAACCTCCTTCTGTTTGTAGTAGCTTCACTCTGTCATGCATGTGGGCAGGATTGATTACTTCTGTATATATGTCTCCCTGTCCCTCAGAACTGAGATGTTCCAGAGGATGGAGTCTGTCTCCTGCACTTTCCCAACAACACAGAGCCAAGGGGATGTCAGCGTTCTGTCACCATTCAACAGATTGGGAATGGGCTGTGTTGAGTATCTGCTCATCTCTACAGAAAAGGGACTGACAAGCTAGGCACTGTCTCCTGTCGATGGACAAGAACAAGGGTGGTTGGGGCAGGGTGGGTTTAGAGAACTAGGAGCTGATGGACAGCTATTCTCTCATCAATAAAAACTTGGAATACAAAAAGCATTCTTGACTTTTCCCAAGTTTATACTCACATTCATGACACTGTGTTGACTTTGTTGACTCTTTCAAGACTGGTGGGATGGGAGTAAATGCAAGATAGTGAGGACAGAGGAATGAAGTTTATAGTTGAGCAGATCTGGGTTCAAGCTCCCTCACTCAGCATGAAGCATTGGTAATTTGGTTCACTCTCTGGCTCTGGGTCTCCTCGTCTATAAAATAAAATCAATAACACCAATTGAACAGGCTAATTGTGAAGATTATATGAAAATGCAAATGTCAGTGCCTCTCATAATGCTTAGTTCATGCAGCCATCAAATGAAACTTGTTTCCTTGTGGCTTGACCTCAGGTTTTCTGTTTGAGGTACAACTCTTCATATTTTAAATGAGAGACATCCAGTGTTAAAGAGCTTTAAAAAACATAATTCATGCAGTTGAAAAATCTAGGGTTATGTGGCTTCAGTCCAGGGGCTGGCTTTCTTTCTCTCTCTTCTCCTCTCTCTTATTCTCAGGTCTATTTTTCTTTGCATCAGCCTTATCCTTTCTTTTGGCTTTAACTGTGGAAGGAAATGTATGGGAATCAATGTCTATATTAAAAAAGAGAAATGGTCTCAGATCAATGACTTGGGTTTTTACCCTAAGACACCAGGAAAAGAAAATCAAATTAAATCTAGTTCTTTGGAAATATCAATAAAATTGATAAATATTTAGCCTAACTACCCAGGAAAAAGAGAACCAAGGCACAAATTACCAATATCAAGAATAAGAGCAGTGGCATCACTACTGATTCAACAGATGATAAAACAATAACAAGAAAATACCATGGAGGGATGCCTGGGTGCCTCAGTTGGTTAAGCAGCTGCCTTCGGCTCAGGTCATGATCCCAGCGTCCTGGGATCGAGTCCCACATCGGGCTCCTTGCTCCGCAGGGAGCCTGCTTCTCCCTCTGCCTCTGCCTTCCACTCTGTCTGCCTGTGCTCGCTCTCGCTCACTCTCTCTCTCTCTGACAAATAAATAAATAAAATCTTTAAAAAAAAAAAAAAAGAAAATACCATGGAAACCTTGATGTCAATATATTTGACAACTTAGCTGAAATGGACAAAGTTCTTGAAACATACGAACTATAATGCTCAGTCAGTGAGGAATAAATAAGCTGAAAGTCCCATATTTGTTTAAAAATGTAAGTCTTTAGTTAAAATTCTTCCCACAGAGAAAACAAGGTAAATAATTTTCTCACTGGTGAATTCTACCAAACATTCAAGGAATAAATAATGGTAGCTCTACACAAACTCTTCTGGACAGTTGAAAAGATAGAATGCCTGCATCTAGAATTTATAAATAACTCTCAAAACTCTAGAATAGAAAAATAAACAACCAAAGGGAAAAAAGGGGGTAAAAGATTTGAGCAGATATTTGAGCTTTAGATAGATAGATAGATAGACACACACAATAGGTGTGATATTATACAACTAGAATGGCGAAAACTTTAAAAATTAATGACTCCAAGTGTTGGTAAGAATGTTGAACAAGGGGCATCTGGCAGGCTCAGTCAGTGGACCATGCAACTCTTGATCTCAGGGTTTTGAGTTCAAGCATTGTGTTAGGTAGAGAGATGACTTAAAAATAAAATCTTTAAAAAAAAATGTTGAACAACTAAAACTTTCCTGTGATGTGACTGGGTATGTGAAATAGTACAACTACTTTGGAAAACCATTTGTATTCTTAAAAAACGAAATGTATCCCCATCATATGATCCAGGAAGCTTCTGGATATTGGATATATCTGTCATACAAACTCTTTCTCATAAATCTGCATAGTGGCTTTATTTATGATAGGCAAAAATCTGGAAACAACTCAAATGTTATCAATAGGTGAACTAATGAATCATTTGTTGGAGATCTATACAAAGGAGCATTGCTTGGTCATTAAAAAACAACAACAGGAAAACCATTGCTATACATGAGAACATGGGTGCATTTTGAAATACCTATGCTGGGTGATAGAAGCCAGACTCAGAAGGGTACATATTCCATTTGTATAAAGTTCTAAGAAATGCAAATTTATTTATGGTGGCAGAATGCAGAAATGTGGCTGCTTGGGACCCAGGGCAGTGGCAAGGGCTAAGAGGATGTGATTACAAGGGATCAGAAGAAACCCTTTTTTAAAGACTTTATTTATTTTAGAGAGGTTGGGGGAGGAGCAGAAGGAGAGAGACAAGCAGACTCTGTGCTGGGTGCAGAGCCTGACGTAGGGCTCAATCCCAATCATGACCTGAGATGAAACCAAGAGTTGGATGCTTGACTCACTGAGCCACCCAGGCAACCCAGAAGAGAATTTTTTTAAAGACTTTATTTATTTAGAGAGAGAGCACAAATAGGGGAGGGACAGAAGGAGAGGGAGAGAAAGAAACTCATGCAGACTCCATATGGTGCCCAACAAGGGGCTTGATCCCACAACTCTGAGATCATGACCTGAGCCAAAACCCAAGAGTCAGATGCTAACTCGATTGAGCCACCCAGGCATCTGGATCAAAAGACATTTTGTTGATTATATTGATTCATTGTTTCAGGAGTGTAAACTCATATCGTATTGTGTACTCTGAACATGTGTAATTGATCATATGTCATTTATACCTTAATGTAGCTGAGGGAACAAAGGTCATTCTGGTAGTAGCTTAGAACCTGGATGGGCAAGACTCAAAATATCTGAAAAGAAACAAGTCAGGAGGACAGTACAGGATGCAAGAGCTAATGGAAGCTTAGACCTGAATAGAAAGAAATAGATGTGAGAGACCTGTAGAAGGTAGGAAGAATCAACGGAAGAAATTTAAAATGGCCTCAAGAGTCTTGGCCTGCGGGAGTGAGAGGATGGTGAGCCTTCAGGAGAGAGGTGGCAGAGAAGCCGTTTGAAGAAGTGGGGAGGTGATGAGTTCGCATTTGGATGGGTTGTGT
Organism: Mustela nigripes; assembly: GCF_022355385.1. NCBI lineage: Eukaryota > Metazoa > Chordata > Mammalia > Carnivora > Mustelidae > Mustela > Mustela nigripes. The sequence continues at coordinate 28,455,995 of NC_081573.1, forward strand.
TGAGGACCACAAACAAGCAGTTTGACACCATCCCAAAATCCTCGAGGTCAGGGCCCACATCTCTGTGTCCTGTCCATGTACTGTGCACCGTGAAACAACGTGCCTGCAGGGTGGTCTTTAAAAATTCCCAACAAATGGCTAAGAAGCTAGGAGATGAGGCTCTGATGTTTCCCACTTCCTTATGTATTTCATCCAAGAGTTAGTTTCTTTGGTTTTCTTTGTAGCTGCTCTATTCCGAGTGCCACAGACACAGACTTGCATCCCGTGTTTGCTCCAATTACCCTGTTATCTACTTCTTACTACCCACAAAGATGGCTAGTTCAGAGGATAGACCTGGAAGAAATGTAACCTCTTCCCTGGCCAGAAGTAAGACTATTGACACTGTCCGGAAGTAAGACTGTTGAATGCACAAAGCTGGAGGAAGACCACGTAGGGTGCCTTTTTCAGCAGAGTCACTCTGCAGGAGATGTGCCAGAATGAGGACCCACTGATAAGTCAATCTTCGAGAAGATGTCTCATCCAGCCTGGCTCCCCAGTTGATGCTTGGAGTCCTTTGCGCCACATTTCAACTGGAAGATCTGCCTTGTTCACTGCTGTGGGGGGACAGACCCTATTCTGTGAGCCAGGGGGCTCCTAAATGCTTTTGCCTTTGCTTTTGAATTCTTACAGCTCTCCTCCTGGCTTGTGGTAGAGACCATCAGCTCACCTTGCCTCTGCAGAGCTATGAGATGTTATTTTCAAAGTGCATTCTCTAAGAAGAAATGCCCTTCCCTCTCTACTCGACAATACAGAGAGTCCTCAGCCTTGAAGGCTAAGACCCATGACACATACCATTCCTAGAAAACAGACATGTACTAAGATACATACCACGTGATCCGCCATCGCTGATCAGACCAGGGAAAACACGTATTTAATGGGGGAAGCAAGGCAGCAGTCGGTCAAAGCTCTGAGACTTGTATGCTACACTAGCAGAGCCCATGTCTAGGGAAGGGCAGCTCGGCAGAGGTTTGAAACAAGCCAACCCAGAATCTCCATCCTTCATACATATGTCTACGTTTATGCGATTTCTTTCTCATTCACTGTCTTCAGGCTATCATGATCATGTTTCCTGAGAGAAGCCATGACAGAGACTCTTCTCCTACTCAAACATCTTGACTGGACACACTTAAGAGAAATACTGGTCCCTGAATTTTACAGCCATGGCAGGGACTGGGGTCTTGCAGGACACTGTAGCACCCCTTAGGGATGTGACTAAATACACGGCCACTGGGATATAACACCACGGATGCTCACTATGGATGAGTGAAAGTTCTATGAACAAGACACAGGTGATTCAGAAATGGACAGTGCAAGGACCAATGGAGGACACTGGGGTTAAGCTGAGTAACCATGGGGGGAAAATCTCCAGACATTGGCAAAAAGAAGATGACAGGATGGCAAGGACATGCTAGGGAAGGACTAAGGCAGGAAATGAGTTGAAAGGAAAGAGTGTGAATTACTCTGAGTGTGAATGGGGTGGGAATGACAGTTGGTGGGGAAGGGCAAGGCACGCCCAAGGGAAGCTGAGACCTGGGGCTTCATAAATATGGGCGTGTGTGGGTGTATGTTTAAGAAGGGGTCACTATTGAAACAGAAAGCTTTCCATGTTGAGATAAGCTGTCTGGATTTTTTCCTATAACCAAGGGCGTCCTTGAAGGATTGTGGACAGACCTGTAATCCATGGAAGACACTTTGCTTTCTTACATTGAAGAGTGGTTTGTTGGATTCCAGTCAGAAGAGCCCAGAAAAAGCCCTAAAGGCAGGAATCTAATGCTCTGGACTTGAATTCTAGCTCTGCCACTTATGGAATTCTAGCTCTGCCACTTATGGACGAGCCACTGCAGGCAACCTATCTGAACTCGTGTCATCTTTTGTCAAATGGGATCCTCGTATCTCTTGAAGGTCACGTGAAATAACAATGTGCATAAAAGGACTTAGCAAAGTATCAGGTACTACCCGAACCATAATTTGTACTGTCTTGTTACTTTGCCATCCAGCTGGTCCGCCCAAACCATCACGCTGGTGAAATGCAGATGTGTCCTTGGCATGAAAAGGAGTGCCGTTAAAACAATCCGACAGAGGGGAGAGGCCATGATTTACCCAAGGCCAGGATGCCCCTTGCTCGAAAAAGTTAGCTCAGCGTAGATTTCTATGCTATGGAAAATAGAAGTTTCAATGGTCAGTTTGTTCACTCCCCTCCGATGTGTGTGACTTGGGAATAAAAAGGTAACTACAACAAGTTGCCTGTAATCGAGGAGTCTGGCATCTCCCGGCAGAAGGAGATGGACAGGTAAGCATATAAGTGCCTTAAAATGTTATAGGGTCTGTGAAGAGTCTGTAGAGGGAGGCCTCGGGTGCCAGCAAGAAAGCGGTTAGTTCCACCTGGAGGTTTAGAACGGCGGATGCCTCCCTGGGCTCCGTTCCCTCCTTCACCCAATCTAGAAATATCTTGTACCCAGACCTGGGGACCAGAAATAAAGCAGCAGATTAGATAGGCAGAGCCCCTGTCCTCAGGAAGCTTACATTTCAGTAGAAAAAACAGAAACCTAGGTGCCAACAAATACATAAATAAGAGAATCTCAGATGGTGGCAAGTGCCAAGGAGAGAGGAACATACGATGATGAATTAGAGAGCAAGATTGAGACAAACAGGAAAGCCTTGAGGGAAACCACATTCATGTAAGCAAAAAGATATACAGGGGTGGGATGAGTAATAATAACAGGCTTCAGGGACTCCTGGGGGGCTCAGTTGGTTAAACGTCTGCCTTCTGCTCAGGTCGTGATCCCAGAGTCCCGGGATCGAGTCCCACATCGGGCTCCCTGTTCACTGGGGAGTCTGCTCCTCCCTCTCCCTCTGCCCTGCTCTCCCACGTGTGCGCTCTCTCTCAAATAAATAAAATCTTTAAATAATAATAAAAACAATAATAGGCTGCATTTAAGCGAATCCATCCAAATACTATCATTTCAACATGTGATCAATACAGAAAATAGCAATGAGACATTTGAACTTGTTTTTTCATACTCAGTCTTTGACATCCGGTGTGTCTGTTATGCTTGGAGCTTATCACGGTAGGCCCCTGCCACGTTGCAAGTGTCCGTCAGCCACAGGTAGTCCGTGGCTGCCGGACCCAAGAGCACAGCTCTCTAGGCTTCTCCTTCTTTTATTGTATGCATGTGTTGATTCTATTCTTGAACCCCAGAAAAGCGATTTTTAAAAACTTACATGTAATCTGCAAATGCCGAAATTGCCAGCACAGTGCTCTCATTCATTCCTGTAAGGACCGTCCCAGCACTGACCTGGGCATGTTGGGAAGGGCTGAGTCATGGTGCTGATAAACCATCCCTCACCAACTGGGCAGTGGGCTGGCCTGGCCAGGATGGGACCAGCCTTTGGAAGAGCGGAGCCAGCTGCAGGGATGGGCTGCCGGCGGTTTCTTGGGGAAGACCTCTCCCGGGCTGAAACGCGCAGCAAGAGGAGCTCATTTTTGTCCTGCAGTCGTTCTCACCCTGGCAAACAGGGAAAGGAAAATGAACACTTTGAAATGCTAATTATTTAATCTCTGCCAACTGTCGGGCTGCTTCCAGGGGAGCCTGTGTTCATTTGTAAAATGAAACTATTCTAGAAAATGATCCAGGTTGTGAAAGTGTGGCCCGGAAGGAGGGCTAAGGGGGCTCTCCTGGAACCCATCAGCCCTCCACCAGCTTCTAATGTCCTCCCAGCGGCGAGGGTCCACGGTTCCCTCACCACCCTCATTTCCCACCCCCGATCCTTCTAAGCAGCCCTCATAAAGCCTCTTGAGTTCAGAAACTTACCAGCAGAATGCCCTGGAGGTTGAGAACACGGATTCCAGCGGCAGAAAGACCCGAACTCAATACATTTTCTGCACCTGCTTCCTGTGGGACCTTGGCAGATCCTCAGCCTTCCTAAGCTGCAGTTTTCATAGCTCTAGAATTTTCTTCCTGGATTTGGTCCTGCGGATTGAGTGATGTCATTCACAAGGTGTGGGTGACCTTGACGGTGTCTAACCCCCTTAGATCTCAGTACGTTTTAGCTATTCTTGGTTGTGCCATTATCTTTGATGCACACTTCTTTCTCTCCACTTTTTTTTTTTTTTTTAAAGATTTTATTTACTTATTTGAGAGAGAGACAGTGAGAGAGAGCATGAGCGAGGAGAAGGTCAGAGGGAGAAGCAGACTCCCCATGGAGCTGGGAGCCCGATGTGGGACTCAATCCTGGGACTCCAGGATCATGACCTGAGCTGAAGGCAGTCGTCCAACCAACTGAGCCACCCAGGTGCTCCTCTCCACTTCTTTTTAAAGTCCCCTATTATTACCTAAATACAGAAAGGAGGCCCTTTCTCTTCCCTTCCCCCGCAGGAGGCTCTATGAGTCAGCTCAGGCTGCCATAACAAAAGACCACAGAAATTTATTAGCTTACAGCTCTGGAGGCTGGAAGTCCAAGATCAAGGGGCCACAGGCTTGGCTTCTTCTCTGGCCTCTTCCTTGGAACTGTAGAGGACCACCTTCTCGCTGCTTCCTCACCTGGCCTTTCCTTGTGCATTTCACTGGTGTCTTTACCTCTTCTTATAATGACACCAGTTGTACTGACCTTAATTAACCTTAATTACCTTCTTAAAGACCCTGTCTCCAAATGCAGTCATGCTGGGGGTTGTGGTTTCAACATCTGGGGAGGGGGCAGTGCTAATGGAGGACTCGAGCACCCTATTGTCCATTTTAATTGTCTTTGGAATAGACACCTAAAAATGTGCCCCAGGGCTGCCCGGGTGACTCAGTGGATTAAAGCTTCTGCCTTCAGCTCAGGTTATGATCCCAGGGTCCTGAGATCAAACCCCGCATCAGGCTCTCTGCTCAGTGGGGAGCTACTTCCCCTTCTCTCTTTCTGCTTGCCTCTCTGCCTATTTGTGATCTTTGTCTGTCAAATAAATAAATAAAATCTTACAAAAAAATAATAAAATAAAATTAAAATGTGCCCCAAATCAAATCACTTATAATAGTGTTTTTCAAACTTCAGTAATTTCTTTACCGTCTTTATGTTTTTACCACATCTGCCTTCTTCCTGTACTGTATTTAGTATCTTTTTTAAAATTTTATTTTATTCTATCTTATTTGATTTAAATTCAATTAAAGTACCTTTCTTGAGGCTGACTCCATATATTACTTCAATAAATACGTTTTGAAAGAAAATCTTCAATCACTACCAAGAATTTCAAGTGCCTGTTTAGAAATAAATCATAAGGTAAGTCAATGAATAAATTCAAAGGGATGTTACTGAATGTTTTCTGGACCCTGCTTGGTTTGACAGACACCCAGCGTTCACCGGATGCCAGCTGCTACCAGCACTTAATGGACATAATCTCGTGTATTCTTCACGACCTAGGAGTGAATAGGTACCTTTATCTTTCTTATTTTGAAGAGGAAGAAATATAGGCCCAGAGAGGCTAAATAAATTGCCAAAGGTCACACCGCTAGGAATGTTGGCAGTCTGATCCTACAGCCTTTAATGATTAAACTGCATTTGCTGAAAGGCTAAGTTTCACAGATTTAATGGTGAAAACTCCCTGATCTCAAGATGAGAGTCTCAAAGTCACAGCAAATAAATGAAAATGACTTTTGATTCCAAAAACGAGTCTCAACTTTGGCTAACAGCGACGTAGCTTCCCCAGGCTTCAAGAACACGTCTCCACCCAGGCCTTTCTGAGTGGGAAGCCCCACAGACTGCTGGCTTGTGAGAAAAGCATCTACCAGGCCTGACAGAGAGAGGAGGCCAGACTCCTTCACCAGGCCTCCCGGGGGAAACTTCACCCCTCAGGTGTCTCTTCCCCTCAGGCTGTGGGAGGCAGGAGATGGGGAACCAGGGACAGCTTGAGGTTGGGGGTGGGGAGGCTCCTTCCGGCATTGTCCCCTCTGGCCACACAGCCGAATCTGCTGGTTTTCCAGAAAGCAGGCACAGATCGTGGTTGAAGGGGGCCTCTGGGTCCATGTCCACCTGGTAAAGCCCAGGGAGCTCATATCAGGATGACCCCGGGCTGTCCCCTAACTACACAAGTCTCCTGGCAGAACTTGGCTTCCAGAACGAATTTAGTACCAGGCAGCTAATAGTGTGGATTAGCAGATTCATATAGATAACAGGTACAAATAGATAAATACTATATATATATATATGTGTGTATATATATATATACACACACATATATATATATATGTACATAGGTAAGATAACACCATATATATATGGTGTGTATATATATGTATATATATATAAATATGGTGTGTATATATATGTGTGTATATATATATGGTGTTGTCTTAGCTATGTAAGTCGTAAATTTATCCTTCCCGGAGTGTGGAGATAAGGTACACATGCATAGACCTTCAGACACCCACATTGGAAAACAACCCCTTCATTTCAGCACTGGAAAACATTTGGTATTCATTTTTGCCAGAGTATCTGAGAGGATACAATGTTGTATGATCCTACAAATAAACTCTGGTTTTGGTGGTCTTCTCCGGAGAAGCCTGAACTTCGTTCCTGGAGAAGCAGGAACACGGGGACTCTACTTCCTTCCGTCTTCCCGCTCAGCTAAGAACCCACGCCCCGCAGAGGGGTGGGGGTGGGGTGAGGCAGAAAGGACTAGAGGAAGGTGAAGAAGTAAGAGGCCGGCTTCAGCCAGGCCTCAGGCCAACCCGGCACTTGCCCCGGAACGCGTGGTAGGAAGAACCGGCCAGGGGGCCTCCGACGGTGATGCCCCCCGCCCAGCCCCTGTCCCGCTGTCAGGCAGCCAAGCTAGCAAGAGATCTCGGGTGTTTGACCCCAGAGCAAAGATGACTCTTTCAAACCCTGTGTTCCACTTTGCCACTTTGTCCCCGAAGGCTGCCTTGGAGGTCTGCCGGGCATTCAGACGGGCCACTTGTACCATCCCAGGCCCAGCCAGCCGCCTGTTGCTGTCAGCGGGGGACAGGGCCTGGCAGTTTCAGGCCTTAAAAGTAGTTTTGTGCAAATCCGCTCCTCCCAGCCCCCTCCCCCTTTCCTTTTGAGCTCCCGTGGCCCACGGGATTTCCAGGGACCGGAGAAAAGAAGCTCGTTTGATTTAAGCACACAGAGGGGTTGGGAGCTGGGGGTTGGGGGGTGTGTGTGTGTGTTTATATTTTCTCTGCATCCATTAGGACGGGTGGCTGAAGAGTAGGGGGAAAGGGGGAGCGGAGGAGGGAGAAACTTCATTTATATGTTAATAGTCGCCGGCACCCGGGCTAAACTGACAGAACTATTTCATGGGAAACTGACAAATTTTGTCAGCCAGGCTGTGCCTCCACATCTCAATGGGGCAATAATCTTGATTAGCAAAACAATTGGGGGCCTCCGGGTTCCTGCTCAGGTTACACTTGGCCAGTGTGAGGAAGGCTGGAGCCTTCAAGCTTGAACACATTTTCAAAAGCCACCGAGTTTAGGCAAACGAAGGGAACCGTTGGGGTGGGGGGGAGGGAGGCGAGGGACAAAAGGGGTTAATATGATTGACCGAATCTTCCTAGTCTTAGAACAATCATTTACTTAGCAAGTAATTCCGCCAGAAACCAGTGCCGCCAACAGGAAATTGGAGCGCGGTATCTGTTTGCTCCAGATGTGTGGGAATTTCAGCTGCCTCCCCCTTCCACTTGCCAACCCTGGAAAAAAAAAAAAAAAAATTTGCAACCCCCTTGGGGCTCTAATTACCACGTGCAGAATCAGTAGCTACCTAAAAATACACACACACTCAACACCCACGATCCGAGTCCCTGCAAGCCGCTGCTGTGTTACCTCATCTGGACTCCTGTTGGCTTCCATTTTTATTATTAGTTCACTGCATCATTAATTAAAGCGGCAAAATGATGTCCTGCCCCCCCCCCCCCCCCCTCGTTCCCCTCCTTCCCCGCCCCGGCACCCCCCCCCCCCGCCCCCCCCCCCCCCCCCTCGTTCCCCTCCTTCCCAGACAGGGCGCCCTCAAGAAAGCTCTAGTCCCCCAGCTTCATTTTCAGCCTGACCAACTGGCCCGGTTTCTGTTTGCAAACAGACTTGGGAAGGGCCGGGGTTCCGCCCCGCCTTCAAGCCAGGAGGACCCACGCGCGGGGAGGATGTCCCCACTCAGGGCTGAGGGAAGGACGAAGGGGCGGAGAGACGCCACACCTCTCTGGTTGGCCAGGAGCCTTCCCAAGCTGTCAGACCATCCGTAGCTTGGGCCTTGCGGGAAAATAATTGTTGGATGCAACTGGGTCACTTACTCTAAGCTTTTTATTTGGAAATCCTTATAGACTCGAAAGAAGTTGCAAAAATGCTACCTCGAGGTCCTGCGTGCCTATTACCCAGGTTCTCCTAATGGTGACATCTACTGTGTGTTATCAAAGCCAGGAAGTTCACGGTCACAGTGTGATTGTCCCATAACTCATATTCGGATTTCACTTTTTTTTTTTTTTTTTTTACATCACTCATTTTTTTTTTTTTTTTTTTTTGCTTGCCTCTGGGCATCATTCTTTGACACTTTTATTTTTTAATCTAATAAAGAAACCAACTCCAGACTTCGGATCCAGAAACGTCAAGACACGCCTTCCTTCACTTACTCCTTCCCTAAATTTGCCCCACCCTCCCAGGGATCAGCTCCCGACTCCCTTCAATCCTTGAATTCCCTCTGAAAATAAATCACCTTTAGGAGATCATCAAGCCACATCCCCTGCACACTTCACATGACAGGAGGCTCATACCCATGGAGACAACTTGACCGTTCTGGTTTGAATGGTCACATCACGAGTCAAAACTTTTCTGCCTCTGGTGACTCCTTGATGGCCCAAGTTCCACCACCTGTTTCTAGATTGCCTTGGTCCAACCCAGTGGCTGTCAACCTCGGTTGCATCTTCAAATCATCTGTAGGGTTTCTAGATATTTCAGTGCAGGCTGAACACCAGACCAATTACACAAGAATCTTCTGAGGTAGAACCCAGGGATCAGCATTGTTTTTAAAGCTTCCCAGCTGATTCCTGTATGCAGTTGAGGACTTCTGCATGCCAGTCCTTTTAAGACTTGAAGATATCCCCCCACCTCACATAAGTTGGGTTTCTTAACAAAATACAGGGCACCCAGTTAAATTTGAATTCTGATGAAAAAAATGAACAATTTTTTTTTTTAGTATAAGTATTTCCCAAACATTGTGTGGGATATACTTATACCAAAAAAAAAAAAAATTGTTGTTGTTGTTGATCTGAAATTCAAATTCAACTGAATGCCCCATATTTTTATTTGCTAATTCTGGCAACCCTACACGTAGTCCTTTTCCTTTTGAGGCCAAACATCCTTACTTTGGCATTTGATATGTTTCCAAAATCCTTTAGGAGCCTGTCACTCTCTCCAGTAATGCACTGTGGTATCAAATTCCTTCTTGAAAGTGGCTTTAGTGACTTGTCCCTTAATTCTGGACTCCCGTCCTAGCCCTTTGTACTTGGAAACTGGTCTTCAGACTTTTTCCTCTGTGCTTTTCTTTCCATGGTCCCAGCTCCTGGTCCTTCTGAGTTCCAAATGCAGGGGAATAAGGGTAGTTTGGACAGCCTCAGATGGGGCTAAGCACATCTGACTCCTTGTTTTTTTGGATAACCCTGTACTGTAATTCCTCTGATCCACATCAGGGCACGGGTCCTAGAAGTATTGGCATAAAAAAAAAAAAAAAAAAAAAGGAAAGAAAATAGTTAGCATCACTTGGGAGCTTAGCTTAGCGTAGCAAAAAAAACTTTTTTTCTCTGCGCTCCTAGGTTTAGTGTAAGAAGACCTGCAGATCAACCTAACAACACAGATTCAGGAAAAAAGAAAGAAAGAAAGCATACAAGTCTTATTAACCTGTATGGTGTGTGCACATGGGAGAAGTCAGTGATGAGTAACTCAAAGGAATAGTTAGAACATGTGGTGTTTGTACCTAACTTTATACTAGAAAGGGGAAAGTCAGTGGGGAGGGCTCTTAGGGAAAAGCAAATACCATTTTGGAAAGATAAATGTGCCCTTAAGGGAACAGATGGGAGATCTGATAGTTTTCCCCTGTATCTGTTTGGGTGCACTGCTGATTTTTTATCTCAGAGATTAGAATTTCCCCAGGGGAGAAGATTTATAACAATGGGTTCCTTGGAGAGGCTCAGCTTCCAGGCAGATAAGGAATTTCAGGAACTCCAATGCCTTCCGCTCAGAATAATTTTGATCCCAAAGTGGCATAATTTGGGGTGGCACATCACAATCCTCTCCGTTAGGCATCCCAGGACCTACCCCAGATCCCGTCAGTCATAATCTGGCTTTTAGCGAGATCTTCAGGCAATTCCCAGACTGACCTAACAGCAGATCCTAACCAGAATAAATCCTATTGTTTAAGAGTCTCCATCTGTCTTAAATACATGCGTGTCAGTGTGGTATCTGACCCTGTGGACAAATGTAGGCTTCTTCAAGAAGTGGACCTTCTCAGTGCCACTCATCCCCTGGAGATCCCAGGACAGGAAAGAGGAATCCTAGACAAAAACTTGGGGGGATAGACAGGAGCTGGAGCACAAGCCCACCTATGCCTTTATCTGCTAGGTGTGGACTTCTTTGGAGAGCTCTGACAAAGTACTTGATAGGGCTTCTGGGGCTTCTAGGGATAAGGAGGCGGGACAGTCCCTGACACCTGGAAGCTGGTCAGAGGAGTGGCCTGAGGAGACAACTTGCCAAACTGAACAGGCTATGCAACCTTCTATTTACGATTTGTGTTTACTCCTTGTCTTGACGCCATTATAGATTAAGAGAAGGGTCCGTGCCCGCAGCCGGAAGATGGCAATGGTAGACATACTGTTGCTGCTCCCCTGCCCAATTTAGCAGCTGCAGCTGCACTCACCTCGCTCTGTGCCCGTGTGGATGTAACAGTAGCACTCAGAGACAGTCACACGGGAGAGGAGGTTCTCAGGGCTGAGTCGCAGTGGCCAGGTGTCAGCCAGCATCCCCGTAGGGAGATTCTTCCTTCACTACTAACTTGAAAAACCCAAGTTATATCTTGTTAGGGAAGGTGGTGATTCCCATGAGTCTCTTGAACACTTTCAAAGTTAACTCATAGGAAATAGAGATTTGGAGTCACCTTTTGTCTTTCCCCAGAAGCCGAATTCAGTTCTTAGGAATAGGAAGTTCCCCAAAGTATATTTGCATGTAATTTGCATTTATGGTCTCTACTTCCTCTGGCTTTAAGGTAAGGCACTAGCACATCATCTTTTCCAAAATAAATGATTCATCCTTTTTAATTAGCAAGGGCCAAAAAGCTTTACTGTTGAGTGTTTAAGGCCAAGTGCTATAAACCGCAAGTTGTCAAATACTGGATTAATGTATTAATTCAACTGAAGGTGTTGTTTTGTTTTGCTTTGCTTTTTACTTTATCAGAGTCTGTTGGAAGTGGTCTTAGAAGCTATCAAACTCATGGATGACATAAAGGTTTCATCTTTTGGTCCAACCTCATAGATCGGGGACTGTATTACAAGAGATTTGAGGCTGTGTCTCTGTAGAAGAGAATGAAACTCTGTGAATGATTAGTTATGTCTGCCTGGGTCACTAGTGGATACCAGTTGTTGCCCAGTACAGAGGACCCAGCCCGCATTTCACAGATGAAGAACCTAGAGAATGTGACTGATTTAGGATCGGACAGAAAGGCATTGGCACAGCCAGTATCCTGATATCTTGACTCAACCCAAGTTCTTTCACTGTTCTACAACTGAATTCCTCTAGGATCTGTTGCCATTAATTGAACTTACAGATTGTTAAAACCCTGACTCTCTTGGTACCTTAGAGTCAAACCCTTGTTTTACTCATTCTAATATAGACAGGGAATAACTTACAACTGTCAGTCAATCCACTAAGTACACATCCGTAAGTGTTCCAAATTTTTGAATAAATTAGGAAAACGATATTGGTACACATATTGATATCATACACTAAAAAACAGTGTTACAGGTTAAATTTCCATTAACCTAGTTATATGAATGCTAATTTTTTAAAGTTATAAATTAATAGTGATTTCCAATTATTATGTTTAATATGCATAAGGACACTCGGCATCCCAAACAACTGACTTGGAATCACATGGCAGATGAAGAAGTAGAAATAAAACAGTTCAAATCTATCTTCATTTCTAGGAAAACAGCTCAAAGAGCAGGCCTTGAGAAAGAAGGGTAAATAATCTGCTTGTTTCAAAAATTAAATTTTTTAATTAATTAAAAAAACCACAATCATGCTACTTGCCTTGACACAGAGCCAGGATTGTGCAGATATGGTGATGTCTTAATTACTTAGTCTTTTTTTTTTTTTTTTTTTTTTTAAGTTAGAGGGATGGGGAGGGACAGATGGAGTAGGAGAGAATCTTAAGCAGGCTCCATGCCCAGCACGTGAGCCCGATGTGGTTCTCTGTTTCATGACCCTGAGATCATGACCTGAGCTGAAATCAAGCGTCAGTTGCTTAACTGACCGAGCCACCCAGGCACCCCATTAATTTTTTTTTTTTTAAGTTGCCTCTACCCCCAGGGAGAGGCTCAAACTCATGACCCTGAGATCAGGAGTTGCCTGTGTTACTGACTGAACCAGCCAGGTGCCCCTATTTCCTGTTAATTATTATTTAATTATTTAAGATTATTATTTCGTTTTACTTGTGAGTACTCTGGGAATAGAACTTCTTCTCACAAGGGCTAGTTTACTAAAAGTGGATGGCGATGCCTGCTGCTTTCACGCCGGGTGGAAGCTATGGCAGAAACCAGAATTATCCCCACAACGTCCTTTGGCCATATGAAAAGTTTTATCTTGGCACAGGTTTGCACTACCAAAAAAGGTCATTTCCCAGCTTCTCTTAAAGGTAGGTGTGGTCATGCAAATGGGTTCTGGTCAATGGGAAGTGAAAGGAAATGATGTTTTTGACTTCCAGATCATGACCTTCAAAGGAAAGAGTGTTCTCTTCCCTTTCCCCTTCCACTCTTTCTCGGGCTGAATTATAGACCTGGTGGCAGAAGCCATAAGGCAGGTGCACCACCGTCATCGAGAAGGAAGCTGCGTATGGGGGCCGACAGGACAGCAAAGAGACAAAAGTGTCTGAGCTCCCAGCACCACCGAGGTGCCATATTAGTTCTGGACCATCCAGAAACATAAACCTCTGTCTTGTTTAAGTCAGTGCATTCAGGGAGCTTTTATGGGCAGAAGCCTCACATGTGCCAGTTACTATAGCTAAGGGTATTATGGGCATCGTCTTGGTCTCTACACACACACACCCCTCGCACACATCCAGTAACTTGGAAGCCATATTGGATCACAGTCCACTTACTTTGAGGTTCCTCTGCCATATGAGCTACAGGTTGAAAATTTCCACTGACCCAGAGAATTGAGAGGCAGCCTTTCCCTTGTCATTAATCAGATCGCTTTTCCCCCTGGTTGAAGCCTGCTAGTGATTTCTCATTGCACTTTGTCTAAAGTCCAAATTCCTTACATGATCTTCAAGGTCCCACGGTTTTGGCCCTGTGTACCTTTCTCCATCACCTCCCACCATCTCCCTCCTACCCACTGTCTCTGCTTCAATGCTTCAGCCGTTTTCATTTCACAAATGGGACCTGGCAGTTTCTTCTATGTGGTCTTCTGTTCCGTAGATCTTTTCGTGGCTAGTTCTTTCTTCTCGTCAATGGCTGAATTTGCATGTCAACTTTACAGATAGCAAACCTATCTGAAGAGCTATCTAAAATTTACCTGAGGGGCACTGGGGTGGCTCAGTGGGTAAAGCCTCTGCCTTCAGCTCAGGTCATGATCTCAGGGTCCTGGGATCAAGCCCCGCATCAGGCTCTCTGCTTAGCAGGAAGCCTGCTTCCCTCTCTCTCTGCCTGCCTCTCTGCCTACTTGTGATCCCTCTCTGTCAAATAAATAAATATGATCTTAAAATAAAATAAAATAAAATTTATCTGAATCCTCCCTTTACTTATCTTCCCATGGTTTGTTTTTTTACCACAGAGTTACCATCCAGGATTATCTTACTGATTCATTCGATTATTGTCTCTGTCTCCCACAGAACATTAGCTCCATGGTGGTATGGATCTAGTATCCTAGTGTCTATGAAAGGTCCTGGCATACAGTAGGTACTCAATATTCACTGGCTGATTACAGAATGAAAGCTCATGAGGGCCATATCATTGTTGTCTAAGTTGGACAGAGGATGAAATGGAGAGGCAGGTGCACGGAGCTCCCAAGAGGTGACACACTGTTTTCTGACATGAGAGTACTTACCCACTGTCCTGTCCTGTTCATAGACACTCAGCTTTTGTCCTCTAGGAACTAATCTTCCAGATTCCCCCAAGTTGTATGTCCATAGCTTATCTCTATTACAGTGGCCATAAATATTCATTATTTTATAATGTGAATCCACTAAAGGGGCAGCTAGACATCATAATATATGTATTCAAAAATAAAGTCAGGAAGCTGTGCCCAATAATTTTAGTTTTTTGGCTTTTTTGCATCTGAGTGTGGGAAAAAAATATTTTTGAACTTTGCTCACACTTGATTACTGTTGATGAATGACAAAGCAGTTCTGATCTTATCTGGAGAATTTTTCCATGAAATACAAAGGGAGAAAGAAGCCAGAATAAAGCTTTGAAATAAATATATTGACAGAACTCAGAGAAAAGATAATACATTTGGTCATGTTCCTGGCATCATCACTAGGGGGCAAGGGGGGTGGGGAGTTGCCCAGTCAGAGTTGTGTTTGGTTATAGATTAATAATCCAAGGTACAAATGGTTCGGGACAAATCAGAGAAAACATAAACTACAATATTCAACAAACTGGGGTTCAAAGGTTTCTGGAATTTGCTAAGTGTTCTTGCTCATACATTTTTTAAAAGTGATGACACAATACGAAGTTTTTGAACTTTGTCACACAAATAGCAAGTAGAGTTTTGCTTGAATCGCATTAAAAAATTGTGTAACTATTATGAAGAAAATGGGAGCGGGGAACCAAATGGAAAAGTTAGAAAGTACCAAATGTCCAGTAGTTAATAGAAGAATAATCAAATAATTCTCCTGTAAAAAATATACTCTTAGGGGATGTTCCATGTCACAGGGTGTTTCAGTGCATGATTTTGAGCTCACTCTATGAATCCCCATTTGGCTCGGACACTGGCTCTGTGTTGTGGGGCAAGGGATTGAATTCAGTTTATAGAAATATTGCTTAAGCCCCACGTACTACACCAGGCACATTTCACTTCTTCCCAAATTCACTCTTATCCCTTCAGGACATTCTCTGTATTGGAGACAATTGTAGAGTGGAGTGTTATCTTTTTAATATAAATAAGGCCATGACACACTCCTTCTTGAAAACCCTAAATGTCTTTGCATGAAGATAAAGAGCAAAATTCTTAACGTGGTCCACAGACTAAGTGTATTCTTGTTCTGCCTGCCTCCCTGTCTATTCACTTGACTTTCTCCTGTGGTCTTCGCTCTTTGAAGGAACATTCCCTGTTCCTTCAGTCCGCCATATTTGCCCAATCCACCATATTTGCCCCCATCTTGGCATTTGCTCTTCCTTCTACCTAGAATTCTCTTTCCTCTTCTTCTTTCTTAAGTCATCTTTTTGAAATCCGTTTAATTGGCCATCTTCAGGAATGTCTTTTTAACTTCCAGACGGTTCTGTGATTTTTTTTTTTTTAAGATTTATTTATTTATGTATTTGAGAGAGAGAAAGTGAGCACAGGGCAGGGGGCAGAGGGAGAGAAGGTCTTTTTTTTTTTTTAAGATTTTATTTATTTATTTTACAGAGATCACAAGTAGGCAGAGAGGCAGGCAGAGAGAGAGGGGGAAGCAGGCTGCCAGCTGAGCAGAGATACCGATGCAGGGCTCGATCTCAGGACCCCGGGATCATGACCTGAGTTGAAGGCAAAGGCTTTAACCCACTGAGCCACCCAGGCACCCCGAGGGAGAGAAGGTCTTAAGCAGATTCTGCACTCAGCATGTAACTGGATGTAGGGCTCAATCTCACAACCCTGAGACCAGGGCCTGAGCTGAAACCAAAAGTCAGACGCATAACTGACTGAGCCACCCAGGTGCCCCTGTACCACTCCTTCGCTGCATGTAGCTGGGTGGGTTCTGACAGTGAAGTGTTTAATTGGTGGTTACTGTATGCTCTCAGACTGGACTGGGGTCCCCTGAACACAGAGGTGGCATCTGACTTGGTCAGTGCACCCCCAGCACTTAGCACAGGGCCTTGCACACATCCAACACTCAGTAATCACTCAGAGTAAATACAATGAAGGCATCAGGGTCTCAGCTAGTCCAAGTCCTCCCCTGTGAACACTAATAACACCACCTTCTTTATGGGTTCACTATGAAGATTAAAAGAGAGAAAAAACAAAACAAAACAAAACCTGTGAGTGTTTTGTCAGCCGGGAAGGATGATACATAAATAGGATGTGAATAAAATGTTTAGATATCCTTCCATTGCATTTCAACTGCAAATGACTGGAAACTTAACTCAAGTTGGCTTACACTAACATAAAAAAGAAAAGAAAAGAAAGGAATAGAAAAGAAGAGAAAAGACAAATAATAAAGTTGGCTTACACTAACATAAAAAAAAAGAAATGAAAAGAAAAGAAAGAAAAGGAATGAAAAGTAAAGAAAAGAAAAATAGTAATAAAGGAATTTTTTGGTGTATGTAACCAAAAAGATATGGCAATAACGATGCTGAAAAGGGCCATCAGAATTCTCTCTCTCTTGCTCCCCTTTCTGTTTCTCCTCCTTTTGTTTTGCTGTATTCTTTCCTCAGCTAGGCCCTCTCAATGGGATGGTCAGCAGAAGAAGATGCAGGTTCTATTATGTCGTACCCAGTCTAATTTCCCAGGGCAGAAAGGGCATGTCTTTCCTGTGGTTCCAGGAAAGATCCATGGAAAATTCTCTTTATTTCATCTTAATAATATGACCTCAGTTATGCATTGAATGGTCTCCCCAGAATGTATGTTGGAACCCTACCCCTCAGTGTGATGGTATAAGAAGTGGAGACTTAGGGAGGTAATTAGGATCAGAGGACATCATGAGGGTGGAGCCCTCATGAATGGGATTAGCACCCTTTTAGGAGTCATGGGAAAGCTTCCCCTCTCTGCTCTCAGCCACGTGAAGATATGGAAAGTTGGCAGTCTACGACCCCAGAAGAGAACTCTCATGGGAACTCCACCATACTGGCACACTGGTCTTGGCCTTCCAGACTCTGGAAATGTGAGGAACAAGTATCTGTTGTCTATATGCCGCCCAGTCTATGGTATTCTGTTAGGGGAGCCTGAATGGACTAAGTCATTCTCCAAGCCAGTCTCTTTGGAGAGAAGACTATTCACTCACTGATTCACCAGCCAAGTCTAGGTCTCATGACACCTTTGGAGCTTGGAGTTGGGATTATTCTCACTGAATTGCAAAGACTAGGAAGGGGGTAGTATGATTATACAAAACAAATGTGGGGCATTACTAACAAAAGCCAAAATCAATGCAGATTGGAAAGAGCAGTGAGCATCCTCTATGGAGATTAACCAGGTCAAGGGAAATGATTTTCGGTACCCATACCCTCACTCCAAGTCCTGTTGTGTGGGTGGGTGAGCTCAGTCTTCTCTCCCATATAATGGGCAGTCAATGCCAGCCATATTCCATAGCCATCTTTGTGTTCAAATGACATGGGGTGGGAGAGTCTTGCTCAAGGGAAATAGGAGGGAGGGGAGGTGTTCAGGAGAAAGTTTGTGGTGGTAGTTCAATCTTCTATGTAAAAGCAGGTAAGATCAGTTGTAGTCTTCTCAAACATCTGAACACTCACAAAAGATAAAGTAAACCCTGTAAAAGAGAAGTGCCTAGGGTTCCAAGCTTGGGATTCCCAGTTAAGAAGCATATGTCAGCATTCATAAACACTTGAATGCGAACTGTCACTCACTAGTGGTGTGATACGGGGCAGATGTGGCAGATAATGTTGAACAATGGAACCACTCCCTGTCTCCCCTGCCCCAAATGATGGCCTTCCAATGATGGTCCTTGGTGTCCTTAGGGGAGGAGGAAGTTCTGACAAATGAGATGTAAGAAGAAGTCTGTGGGTGGGGCTTTTAGACCTTCTGGGGGTGCAGCGGCTATCTTGTGGTCCTAAAGATGAAAAACACCCACAAAGCCTTTCTCTTAAAATCAGAGGATTTTTGTTTGTTGTTTTAAGTATTTCCAATCCAGCTTAATTAGCTTTCAAGCTAAAACACGTAGATAATGGCCACCAGTGTGACATATAATAAAACTGATTCACAAACCACCTTCAGGCTCCTTTCCATTTTCTCAAATTGGTAGGAGCCTTTTTTTTTTTTTAAGAGTACAGAGTAATCATCTAAAAATATACATATATCTTTGCCCCAACTAAGTTTTCTAATTCTGTAATTCATTTAAGAACTCATCATTACTGCCATTTGGATTCTCTAACTTCTAAAAATGCTTTATGGTAATTTGAGGAAACTTCTGTGGAATTTTGCTAACTTTCTTGGAAGTGTTTGATACGGCGTCACATGTCTATGAGACAAATGGAGGTGATGGAAAAGGACAAAATATTGGTCTTCCGGGTTTAGTTTGTGAAACAGTAAGACTTTACTTCACTGAGAAGCCATTTTAACTAGAGGTATTTCTTATTTTGAATTAGCTCATATATTCATATATTAGTTTCTGAAATAGAATTACAGAACACTGATAGGAGACACATCATTCTAGGAAAAAAAAAAAAAAAAGAATATTGATGATGAGGAAAAATATGAAGACTATTTGGTCCAATGTCCTCATTTTATAGCAATGGCCCTAAAGCCCAGAACGGGAAATGGCCGGTCCAAGGTCACACCACTATTTAGTGACAGAGCCAGGAGTAACCCCTTTGGGTCTCTCTGAGATTTGCTGTTATTTAATCCCGTCTGAATGGCTGTGATCAAAGGACATAGTTTCTCTCACACATAAAGAAATAACTTGCCTTAAAAAAAAAGTTGGTTAGGTGACTAGTGAACTATGTCTACCACGAAGTGGGTATCCTTAGTCAACCACTAAGGTCTGTTCATGAGCATGCTTTTATTTCTGCGTGACAAGTCCTCATTTGAATGCACAAGTGAGTACACATACCCTGTGGAAAGATCATTAACTGAGCTGTGGTGGGGCCCATAGGTAGTAAACCACACGTCTTGTGTATACTGCTGGAAATTATGCTGGTGATTATGAATGTGTTCACTGCCCCACTTAGGGTAATGGGTTCCAAATACACAAGTTCCCCCTCTTAGTGGGCCCTGTCATGACCATTCAAAAACAAACCTATATAATGGCTCCATCAGTCCATGTCTGTTGATCTATCTATTGCTCTAATCTCTCATCTGTTTCCCACCGATAAATGTGTTTGTGTGCGAGCATATGTATCGCAAAAGGTTTAGAGATATATCTCCTTATGGGGGGGAGGGTATTTATCAGAAACCGTACAAAAACAGACAGGCACAGAGTTTTATTTTTCCCTAGTTATGACCTTCTGCATCAGATTTGGGTTTTGCAGGGTCTGGCAAAGCAGGTTGCGGGCTACTGCTCATTCTGGCGTGAACATATGAGTGAAATTAAATTAAAATGAACATAATGAACAACTTTAAAGAGGACAAGAAGCTGTTAAGAGAAAGTCTGGTGGACAATGTGGAAAAAGAACAAGAAATGATCTTATCTGAGTCCTTGAGCCTCAGAATGTGTTGACTTTTGATTTGTTTCTGTCTCGTGTGAATTCCCCTCCACCTGCTCCTTTTAGAATCACACAGAAAGCCCTTACACGTGTGGGTCCAACCAACCCAACACCCTTTGGATTCATGGTGCCCAGAAGGCACCTTTTGCTGCTGCCTTGTAGAGGAGTTGGGTCTAAGCCACATAATTTTAGGACCTGCTTTAAAATCAAAGCCCAGGCTTAAAATTTCTCTCTCAGTGCCAAAAGTTAAGAAGTGAACTTGTTTGTTAAAAACAACAACATCAACAAACAACCCAAAGCCAATGTCTTCTCTTTGACCTAATTTCATACCAATATCAAACTCTTAACCTTCTGAATGTACAAAGAGGTTTTATTATTTTAAATCCAAGGAACAAATGACCTCTTCAAATTCATAATGAGGTATGCATTGAATGGAACACAGCCCAAGGTGAGTCATTCATTAATCATAAACAAAACAGCCCCTGATCAAGGACACATCAGAACACACTGTAAAAAAGAGGCGAGGTTGCCCAATGCCTTTATTTAATATTAACTACATTATGTTTTTCATGTGAGTTCTGAGAAGGTGATTTTCTCACTTTCTTTGTAGCCAGCTCAGTGTGAATGGATAATTACTTCCCTTAATGCTGTTTCCCCTGAAGGTTAACCCTGTTCAACAAGACGGGACCCAATCTCTCCTCTCTAAAGGGGGTGGCGTGGGGGGAGGTGGGTGCGTCCGTCCCCCAAGACTCTCAGCCAGAATCCTTCAAGCATAAAAACATCCGCCAGCAGGAATATTTCAAATGACATGCATAATATTTGTGATTAATAACAGCTAACCAGAGAAGCACAATCCAAGAAATACATTATTAGCCTCTTCCAGATATCTGATATGCTAATTATCTTCAAAAATTTCATTGCTGATGACTGTTTTGGCAGAAATTTGAGCAGGGGAAGAGGAAATTTAAACTTTTATATAAGTTGGCAACAAAGCATTGGGGCGATTGGACCCGAGAAGACCTGGTGACGGGATTTGGTGTTTAATTCTGACTGATGAGAAGGAAATTAAATAATGAGAATAGAAATCAGTGTGAGGATTGAAATTCGAGTCCAGGGGAACTTGGCGGTCCTCCTCAGGAGCTCTTCCTTACCTTCTGGGACAAAAGGCTCCTGGTGCTCAAGTGGGCGGGATACACAATGTGGTTTGGCTAGATTCACTGGGGGGCCTTTCAGGTGTGTGTGTGTGTGTGTACCTGCCTTCCTCAGACCTAAGGGTGTGCTCCTGCATCTCAGCTCTCCCAGGGGACAGGGAGCTGCCAGCTCTTTCCCTATGAGGCTCTGGCCTCACCCACGTCCCAGCCCGATTCAACAGCAGTTGTCACATGGGCAAAACCCTCTTAGGCATGGTCGTTGAAGCATCTCAGAACACACAGAGGTATGAGATCCAGAAGGTCACATATCTCTTTAGTGGAGGATATCTCCTCCTCTTTAGTGGAGGGGGCTGGTGTTAGCCCTCTTGTTTCACTGATGGGGAAGCTGAGTTCCAGAAAGCATCAGTATATTACCTATGATCCCAAAAGGATGATAGAATTCTGGCAAGAGAAAGTCAGCTGTCTGCTGTGGGAACAGTGAATTCACATCGCTCTGGACCGTTGGCTTAACCACAAACGTTCTCAGTGTCACCTTCCAGAAGTTTACAATCAGGAGAGGCGTTTTGATGTTGATGGCAGAAAAAATAGGTTGAAAGCATCGCTCAGTTAGGCTGTAAATTAGGAGAGGTGGATACTCTAGCACAGAGATACTCCATCCCCAGCCTACCCTTCTGATAATTCCCTCTGTTTCTCTCTGTATTATCTCCTGGGCTATCTTTGCACTCCAGATTCTGGAATAAAATAAATCATGCCAGTGCTGTGAGGAAGGCACCCTTACAGACCCCAGGCACTGGACGTAGGGAGTCTGAGGTTCATGACGTCACTTCCTGGAAACCCAGAGAATACATTTTAAGCCATAAGTTAAACCAAACTTATGTTAAGCCATAAAAGTCCTTAACTTAAGCCATAAGTTAAACCAAATACAGCAAACCAAATACAAAAGCAGAGACCTCTACCTAGCGCCTTAAGCCCCATGAGGACCGAGACCTTGACCACCTTATGCTCTGTGGAATCCTCAGGGTCTACAACTGGTCTATTCCCACTTAGACCAGAACTGCCGATTTGAACATTTTTGAACCCCTTTCCTGTGTCAGACTTGTAGGCAACTAGAAAGGAGGGAAAAACCTGTTGCCTTCAGTGAGTTCTTGGTCTGATAGAGACAGAAGATGAGATGTACCCCATGAATTCATGTGTAGGAGAGTGGCCTCTAGGGTCAGGGTGCCTGGGTTACTTTCTTGGCCCACCATTTACTGGCTGTGGGAACTTTGACAAGCTCCTTGACATCTCTAGGATCCATTTTCTCAACTGAAGAAGGGAGAGAACAATAATTCTTACACACATGGAGGGTTGAATGAATGCTGTGAAATCAGATTTAGCACAGCCAGACTCATAGTAAGTGCTGGATATATTAGCTATTATTATTATTAATTATTATTATTATTACTACCACTGCCATTGTCTCCCCCCATGTTCCCTTTAGCATTTCTGGGTAAGCATTCTGAGTGGTATCTGGTACATAACAAAAAATACTGTCTTTGTATCTCTACCTGACCACATAGTATGGGATCGTGATTATATTATAGGGCACACTAATCAACTCTCTCCAAAGAGTGGGGGAAAAAAAGAAAAAAACAAAAAAAAAAAAAGAAAAAGAAAAAAAAGTGCTCTTGTTCTTTCTTTTTTTTCTCCTTTCAAGTGTGCAGCTTCCTCCAGCTCTAACCCTGCACATAGTAGGTATGTTCCAGAAATTTCAGGACCCCCAGATGCATGCAGGAAACTTAGGGGCAGTGACAAAGGTTTCTATCAGTGGTCACTCTGAGCAAGGATATTGAGGCCAACCCTGAAGTGCCCTCTGCTTCAAGAGGAGCAGCGAGTCACGCTGGAAAGTCACTCCCATCACTACTCTAGCTGGCGCCCAAAATGCAGTCTTTGTTGCCTGCACCAGCCCATGTGTTGTAGGCAGCTTTGATTGAAAAGTTAATCAGCAGGCTTGAGTTTCTATCAATAAAGAAGAACGAGATTGATTTAAATACTTGATGAAAAAAAAATTTTTTTTAAAGCCCTAAACCCCAAACACCTTAAAACGTGGAGTTATCGAATTAAGAGACAGTGAAAGATGGGTTGTGGCAGGTTTTCATCAGAACAATAAAGTTTTCAAGAAGAAAGTGGTCTGGGGAGCGGGGATGCAGGCTTGATGGGGAACTCGAGCTGGAAGATGGGTGAGGGACGGACGAGGGGTTGCAGACTGGTGGGCTGTTTGTGGGTCCAGGGTGGACCTGGGCACGGCTAGAGGCTTCCTCACGCCCCATGCTTACCCCCACCTCCACCCCCAAGACAACCTGAGGGGCCGTTGGATGGAGACCAGCTGCCTCACAGAAGAGTAGACAGCCCAAGGTGAACAACAGTTGGGCTACCAGTAAAAGGGATGGGCTTTATGGGTTGAAGCTGTCCATCGAGGTGTCCTGGAAGAGGGTCATCTGAGCACGACATCAAAAAAGAAAAAAAAATGGGCATTTTGGAGCTCAAGTACCATTCAGTCCATCAGGCCATCATCACCCTTTGGCTGATGATTTGGGAAAAGAATGAACATGCCAGGTGGTAGAAGGCAAACCCTGAAATGGAGTGGTTTTCTGCAGTCTCAGGATGCTTATAGAGGCCTTCAGTGAGCCAGGGCTAGAGTCCTAATCATGATCAGTATTTATGAAGTACTTAGCATGACCAGACCCCGTCCTAGCTACTTCTCGGGTAGTTTTTCATTTCCTCTTCTGGGCCACCTTGTGAGGACACTGATTCACCTGCATTTCATTTTCTAGATGAGAACACTGGGCTTCTGGAGAAGAGGGTACCCCGCCTAGGGTCACAGAGCTAGCCAAGTGTGCCACTGGCGTGGAAAGCTCAGGCATTCACGCAAGGCACGGCATGAAAAATGTATCAGTATATTATAAATCTCCTCTGCTCAGAGGCAGAGCAGCAAAACAGAAGTCTCTAGCAGATAACAGGGCTGATTTACCTAGTGATGTAAATTCATGTCAAAGTCCCCAACACATCCTAACAGAGATATGTTTTTATTAATAAAGTGGCTACTGTAGAGTCTAGAAAAAAAATGGGTATTCAATCAATGGCGGCAGGTATTCTAATGACTGATACTATCAATGCAGGAGCGTTATCCCCCTGTTGCCTTCTTCTGGGCAATCAATAGCCTCGCCACACTCCTCGATTCCCCTCCCATCCCTCGTGCCCAGTGTACCTTTGGCAATCCATGCCTGTGATCCCAGCTGCCTTAGCCAGGGATGCCATGTCTTCCCTTTTGGCCTGTTGAAAAACCTCTTATTCTGCGATGTTCGGCTCAGGAATGGCTCCTACACGGTGTTTGTCCTGACCTCCATTTTACTTCCTCACCTGCCCCTGTAATCAGAATAGCCTCGTCCTCAGGGAAGGCTCCAGACGTTGACCACACCTCAGCCAGCCTTTACGAATGGTTCCTGCATCATTCTGAGATAGAAATAGGGTTATGTCCCCCAACTCGACTCAGAGCTCTCTAAAGTCCAGATGGTACTTGCTCATATTTATACCCACTCTTTCATCCCTGTTCACCATGCTCAATCTCTAGGCCTGTTCTTGGCATCCAGGAGGCCCTCAGCCTGAATTGTGGATGGGTTTTTCTTTTTTGGCGGGGGGCTGGGGGGATCCCATTTTACAGTCTGCATGTTTTCTGTAGTGAGGTTGCTCAATCAACTGTTGTTGGGTATTGAGTCTTTACAAGGAGGATGCTGATCAGAGAACTTGGTCTGCTTTTTGGAGGACAGAACCTTGATGGCACAGGGTAGGGGTATGTCTTGCACAGGAATGATTGGCAGAAAGAGAAGGACAAGGGGAAGGCGTGCAGGTGGGGGACTGAGAGCGATGCTGTGGGTATCAAGACAGGATTGTTGGGGTATTGGTTCCCCAGCAACCATCACCATAGAAAATAGAGTCTACCCAGCTTGCTGGATGGTTTTCCTGGGTAGGTTGGGGTCAGGGCACCTGTTTGGCATCCCCTGGGAACGTCCCAAGGTAGATGCATCAGATCCCACTCCCCACCTCCCCAGGGAGCTGTCAGTGCCACACATTCCATCAGGCACTTTAGCAACCCCCAAATCACTGCATCACAAAAGCATCTTTTGATTGATTCATCAACTACCAAACAGGAAAGGCTGTCACAGCTCCTGGAGTAGCAATTAGCAATGGGAGGAAACTCAGAGGTTGGGAGTTTTGAAAGGGAGGATAAAGCCAAAAAAGAGCTCTTCATCCAAACACCCCAAACATCCGGGCCCACAACCTGGCTCACAGTTAAGAATGAGAGAGATTGTGAGAGCAATTTATTAGAATAGGAAAATTAATACTGTTATTAACAGATACTTACTGAGCATTAGGGGTTGTGCCTATACCTAGAGTCCAGTTTAATCGGATTTGATTTGATCTTTTAAACTGCCCATGAAGGAGAAATATTATTTCCATCTTCAGATGAGGAAATGGAGTGTTGGCCAAGGTAAGCATCTCGCTCAACGCCCAAAAGCAAGAAAGAGGAGAAACAGGGTTTTGAAAACAGGTCTTTCTGACCCCAGTGTGTGAGCCTCTGAACACTGAGATTTGCTCTGTGGGCAGAGCTACAGTCCGGAATCCGTGAAGATAGATGAAAATTGACCTAGTGAATCCTTGCTTTCAAAATAAAATCTCTTCCTTTTTTCCCTTCACAGACCAAGTACCTGCTTCTCTTCCCTATAGTTAAGCACGGAAATGACCATCTGTATAACATTCTGTTTCAAACTGTTAGGCGCTAGGTAATTATAGTTTACCCACTGGCCATATTTAATGTTTCCAATGTGTTTTTATTTATTTCTCCCTTTCTGGGACCTTTCTGGGAGTATTTTTTTCCAAAATAGGAAAATTCTTAGTCATTAATCTAGCACTGAAGTATTTAATTATTATTATAAAAATTATTTTTTACCCAGAAAGAAGTTTTAGCAGCATCAAAGATTTTGGATAAAATGTGAACAGGCCACTTACTCAACCATTCTAATATAATTCTATTCTATTCATTTCTTGCATTTTATCTTGGACAGTTTGACCAAAGAGCTTGATTATTCATGCAGGCATTATGTCTGTAAATACTTTTTTTGGTATCTTCCACAGATTTATGTAATTCTAATTTTTTAATGTCAAAAAGGAATATCATCACATTGACTTTTCCAATTTTCCAAATGACTCTTCATTTCTTTGGATGGTTAGGTTGGGTCTACTTTTCAGATATTGGAACTAACGCAGTGATAAACATCGTTCACAAAACTCCTCATTCAAATTCCTAAAGCAGTCATTCATTTTGCCAGATTACTTTGATGTGTCCTTCGCACCTAATTTTATTTTATTTTATGTGTTTATTTTTTAAAGTAATCTCTACACTCAGTGGGGAGATTGAACTCACAACCCGAGATCAAGAGTCCTGTACTCTACCAACTGAGCCAGCCAGGCGCCCCCACCCCACCTAATTTCAAAGAGTTGGCAAAGTGCACATTAATTAACTGACAAACTATTTACACCCATTCTTTGTTTCTTTTTACTAAGCCAGTTATCATTGGTTGCCAAGATGGCATGAATCTCAAGACACCATTCCTTGGGATGCCTGGGTGGCTCCGTGGGTTAAAGCCTCTGCCTTTGACTCGGGTTGTGATTCCAGGGTCCTGGGATCGAGCCCCACATTGGGCTCTCTGCTCAGTGGGGAGCCTGCTTCTCTCTCTCTCTCTCTGCCTGCCTCTCTGCCTACTTGTGTTCTCTATCTGTCAAATAAATAAATAAAATCTCAAAAAAAAAAAAAAAAAGACACCATTCCTCTATCAAGTGGTAACAAGGAAGTACAAAAGCCAGGACTCCCTGATTGAAACCCAGCTTGACATAAGAGGGTCAGCACTGTGGCTGGTGCCAAGTTCTCCATGCCCGGCACCGTGTCAAGTGGCTCACATGCATTAGTGTTTAGTACGGGGTTCCACACACAGTAGGCCACGGTCAATATTTGTTGAAAGGTTGTGTGGTCTCCTTTCTTTTTCAGAAGACCTTCCCGGTTTGTCCCAATGATTCGTCCCATTTGAAAATCTTTTTTTAAGTTTTTTTATTTATTTGAGGTAGTGGGAGGAGAGAGAGAGAGTAGCCGGAGGAGCAGAGAGGAAAGGACAAGCAGACTCTGTGCTGAGTGTGGAGGGCGAGGCGGGGCTCGATCCCATGACCCTGAGATCATGACTTGAGCCAAAATCAAGAGTCAGATGCTCAACTGACTGAGCCGCCCAGGTGCCCCAGTCCCATTTTAAAGATGAAAACACTAAGAATTGGAGCAGTTGGATAACTTACTAAAGTCACCTGGTTAGGAAGTAATGCTACTCTGTATCCAGTTCTGCCTGACTCCAGAGTTCATCATTTTCCCCCTTTTCTTACAAAATCGAAGTACAAAAGCCAGCCGTCTCCACCGTGCTGCTGGGCTGCTCATGGGTGGGAGTTCATCAGTATATTTTCTTCTCTTCTATCTCATCTCATTTCTGGGAATCCTTATGAGGTCCCAAACTCATGGTTTTTTCTATTTTTGTCTAAGTCTTTAAAAGGGACAGAAGAACCAGAGGACAGGTATAGCGCGTTACCTGGTAAATCTCACTGATATCTACAAGGCAAGCTTGGCATAACTCTACTCACAGAACAAATAACTATAGAAATGGAATCTGTACCAGGCGTGGGGCTAGGTATCAGGAGAACCTCTCCTCCCCAGACCTCCAAGGAAGGCAGAGCAGAATCAAACAAACCATAAGTGAACAATAATTACTGAGCACAAAGGGTATTCCAAAGAAAAGAGAGGGTGGTGGGATGAGAGGGGCAGGATGGGGTGGGAAGGGTCCTAACCTTGGTAGGCTGATCAGTTACTACTTGTAGGGGTGAAATCCCCATAGGAAACTTACTCCAATTTTGACATGGTTGAAGGGGGCAATTTTCTTTTGCTTTTCTAGTTTAAAAGCAAAAGTGACAAGTAACCCCCCCAAGGGTTTAGAGAACCCCAAATGCTGTCTTTAACACCTGACAATTCAGTTTTTTGATGTCCTTACT
This sequence comes from Mustela nigripes, assembly GCF_022355385.1. NCBI lineage: Eukaryota > Metazoa > Chordata > Mammalia > Carnivora > Mustelidae > Mustela > Mustela nigripes. The sequence continues at coordinate 28,484,058 of NC_081573.1, forward strand.
TCTAGATCAGTTTTTCAATCTTAGCACTATTGAGATTTTTTGCATCAGATGATGCTTGCCAGGAAGGGTGTCTACTGTCTGTCTACTGTAGGGTGTTTAGCAACATCTGGTCTCTACACACTGTATGCCAGTAACCCCCTTCCCGCAAACAGGACAATCCAAACTCTCTCCCCACATTGCCAAGTCTCCCCGGAGGGTAGGGGTGAAATTGTCTCTGACTGTGAACTTCTACTTTGGACTCATGGATGCCTACATTGTAATGCCTACATTGAGCCTCTCTTCCTGTAGCTCAAGGTCATTATCTCCATCTTTGCCTCTTGTAGAAAGAGGAAACCACCACTTATCCTTCTCAGAGGGCTGGCCTCAGATCCAACCCCTCCCTGTCTTCTTTTGCCTCCTCTCAGAAAATCCCTCTCAAGTCCTGCAAGGCATCGTTCCATAATGATTCTCCTTTCCCACCCACTCCCCACCTCCATGAACAATTGTCTACGTAATGCATATGCCATGTGATACAGTTATCAGAAGGTGGTGTTAGCGGAACATACACATACAAAACAATACGGGAAGATACTTCTAAAAGAGCCGATAACCTTAAACATTCATAAGTGGGAAATCTGTGAAATCAAAGCATTTTTTTCTTTTTTATATAATAGCCTTTCATTCTTCTTATGATTTTGTCTTTGAAAGCTCTTTCTACAGATGACAGAGGATATTGTTCTTCTATCCTGCTTCAGACAGAATTAAGGGAGGAAGGGGGGAACAAAACTATTGTGGAGCCTCTCTGCTCTGCGGCACGATTTTTATAATTAATATATACAACCGAGCAGAGAAAGGTACGTTATAATGAAATGCAATTAAGAGGTGTTTGTTCTTTTCCCACACATGATGACTATAATTTCCTTGGCTGTTTAGAAGTCAACCATTATCATTACATTTTGCACATATCTTTTCTGGTTTTTTTTTTTTTTTTTTTGCTCCCGAATTTGTTTATTTTCAATAAAAAAAACAAACATAGATTAAGAACATTTGATATTCAGATAACATCATCTTTTAATTATAGTCCTTGGTGATCATTAAATCCAACACCTTTTATGGTATTTCTTGCATTGGCCTGGCTTCCAATATTTAATTAATGGACCTTTAAAAATAGCTCCAAATAAAACTGTAATTTCAATTTACAAAAAAGCTCGGGTTGGACGACAACATTATGTTTTCCTTCCATGTGGAAAGCAACCAATCTGATTTTATAGTTATCTGTCATCTTGGACTTTAATTATAACTCTCCTGTACAACCTGACATTTAGCTATGCACGCTGGACTGCCCTCTCTTCGTTGTTCCCCATTTTCATTCGCTTTTGTCCCGGTCCTCCCCAAATGGAACGGAAAAATAAGGATTGGGAGGAGGCAATGGTCGGTTGTTGGGGGCCCTGGTGCACGATGGGCTGCAAACAGGCACTCATTGGGATCTAGCTTTGGATTCTCCCGGGCCATTCCATCGCTGCAAGTTGGTTGGTAAGTCCGCACCAGCCTGAAGCACAGAAGCCTTTTGGAATTGCTGAGCTGGCTGCTGAGAAGCCCACCTTGGACTGGAGGACCCGGCAACAGCCAGAGCAGAGGATGACCCTCTCACAGAATAGATGCTTGATAAAAACATGTGGCCTCCACGAAGCCCGTTAGCTTTCCTGGGAAGAACAGAAATAAAGGCAATTACAGAGCAGGGCCTCTGACCCGACATGTTAGGGCATAATTTTTACTCAACATCTTCTAAGTGTCCCAGGATCTAAAATTAAAGGAGGTGGTGCCATTTGGTCCTGCGGACTTTATTTCCTTTTGGGGGGTTGTTTAAGTCGTGCATGTGGGAGGTTAGACATTGTCTCTCAAGAGCCACGTTTCATATTTCAGAAGCTGCCTGCTCCTGGGGAAATGGTGTTGCTGCTTAGTTCATGAATATGGTGTTTTCCTTTTTCTTTTTTTTTTTTTTTTTCTCCAGGCATGGATAATCAGGAGACATGGAAAGAGTATACAATGAGCAAGTGTTTCTTTTTTATTCTATATCCGTACAATGTTTTATTAAAGTGACAGTAACAGTCACTTTAAAATCTCAAACAACTCTTTTCAGCCTACAAGAAGTCAAAATATATAGAGAGCAGGATTTTTTTTTTTTTTTTTAAAAGCAGGAAATCGTTGGATCCCCAATAATCTCCTTCTCCCATGACCCAACCATTTCTGGTTTGACTTTCGAAGCCTTCTACGTGGCAGGTGAGGCACAGAAGGATATCAAGATGAGTAAAACAGTAACGCTTGCCTTCGAGAAAGTTCTTTGATGGAAATATCCAAGGCAGATGGAAGTTCAGCGAAACGGTGGGGAAGATTTCACACACCTGCCAAAACCTTGAGCCCACAGGCACGTTTTCTTCTGTCAGACCTGCCCGATGGAAGCTCCTTCTAGCTCCTATGTTAATTCTGAGTTGGTTCCCACTTGGCTCTCATTCATTATTGATAAAACAGTTCCTTTCAAATCTTAAAAAAAAAAAAAAAAAAAGGTCAGGGGCACCTGGGTGGCTCAGTGGGTTAAGCGTCTGCCTTCAGCCCCAGTCATGATCCCAGAGTCCCGGGATCAGGCCCCGCTTCGGGTTCCCAGATCAGTAGGAAGCCTGCTTCTCCCTCTCCCACTCCCCCTGCTTGTGTTCTTGCTCTCACTATCTCTCTCTCTCTCTCTCTGTCAAATAAATAAATAAATATATATTTTTTTTTTGAAAGAAGGAAAGGCAGACTCTTACAAAGAGTCAAAAAGTGGCTACAAGGGAGTGGGAGAATTAAGGTACACACGTTCAGTTACAAGATGAACTGTCTTGAGGAACTAATGTATAACCTGATGACTGTGACTGATACGCTGTACTGTCTAACTGAAAATTGTTAACAGAGGAGAACTTCGGTGTTCTCACCAAAATAGGTTTTTTAGAAGATTTTATTTATTTATTGGAGAGACAGAGAGAGCACACATGAGAAGGGGGAGGGGCAGAGGGAGAAGCAGACTCCCCACTGAGTGTGGAACCCTACACAGGACACGGGGCTCCATCCCAGGACCCTGGGATCATGACCCGAGCCAAAGTCAGACCCTTAACTGACTGAGCCACCCAGGATCCCCTCACTGAAACAGTTTTTAAAAAGGTAAGTATGTGAGGGGATGGATGGGTTATTTTTACAGTTGTCCCACACCTTAAATACCTTCTAACTGTATTTGTCAACCAGACTGTAAGAAAGCAGAAAAAAACAAAACGGTTCTGAATCTCAGACTCTTTTCCCTTCTATTCCTTGTTCCCTGATCTTTCCAATCGACCTTGAAAATGAAAAGACGGAAAACTGAGCCGCACCGTGTTCCCCGGCTTAGGCTTCCAACCCAGCGTGGTTTCCTTCCCACAAGAAGCAAAGTTTTCTCTGCGACTCAGTTATGACTTAATTAAACTTTCCCTCTATGCTTTTCTGCTTTTTATGAAAAGTTAGTTTGAAATTACTTCTCTGCTCCACTCTGAACTTTTACAGTCTGCCTGGCTGGGGTCCCTACCCCCCAGCACAACCCTTCCCCGCCCCTGAATTCTGGCTGTTGCAAAACAAAGTCTGAACCTAAAGGATTTTACAGGTATTTGTACAGTGGTCTCTTTCCCCCTAGGCTTTGCAATTTGTTTCTCTTGGTCTCTCTGCCTAGCTCCCATCCTACCCTGCCAAGAGGGTGTGGGTCCTGTGACACAGGGAGGTCCCTGCCCGCTCTAGGTCCTCCTGGTAGCTGTAGGAATATTCCAGAGTGTTTGGTAGCCACACCCATTTATTTCCTCTTTGTTCAGTGACAGAGCCCAGAGCTCAGATACTGACTGACCCACTAATTTCCCAGGTGACTTACAGAGTGATTCTCGGCCCCTGATTGTCACCTGATGTCAGGAAAGGAAAGTGGGCCCACACTTGTCATAGGAAGGAGTGTGGCCCAGGCGTGAAGCACCCAGATCCAAACTCACTAGCTGCTCCATCTTTGAGCCACACATTTCATCCCATGAGGACTCAGCCCCCTCATCTTTAAAATACAGATAATGCTGTTTCCTACTTTAGAGCATTGTTACGAAGATCAAGATTTCAGTACCGAATCTATGCTCTAGTTCCTTCCTATGTCAGTAGTTAGTAAAGGTGGGCAAGTCTTAGGTTTGTTCTGCGTGTGTACTTGTGTGTGTGTGTGCGCACACGTGCGTGCGCATGTAAAATCTGAAGCTGTATTAGGATCAGGGGATTTCTGTATTAAATGCCATGTATTAAATATTGAAACTCAGGAGGCAATATATGCATTTTGAAGCATAACCATCGGGCTCACAGACCCCAATTCAGAGCCCCCTGCCTCAACGGATTTTTTTTTTCTCTTCTTGATCAACATGGTTTTATTTAAAAGTCCATTTGGACTTTTCCTTACCGGTTTTTCCAGCAACAGCTGGAGTCTCTGCGGTTTGGATTAGGTCGTGCATTTCCTGAAGCTCCCGATGTAAGGGACCACGGGGCGGGGGTCGTCGGCACCTGCTCTCAGAAGGGCCTTGTCCTTGACTGACCACCCCGCTATTGCCCTCCTGAAATGCACAACCATTTCTGAACGAGGGCTCCCATGTTTTCATGTGGCCCTGGGCCCTGTCCATGACAGAGCTGGTCCCGATTCTGGTTCGGGTAAATTGGGCTTCGACTTTGCATGGCTGCGGGGCCCTTGAGGGAGACCTCCCTGTGGGGTGCTCTGTCTCTTCCCTGAGCTTCCTTAAAACCCGCCCCTGGAGTACATTGTTTCCTTTCCCCTCAAGTTAAGTTTAGAAAATTCACTATCGGTGATCTCCTTTCTGGACCTTGTGGGCAAGTGTTTTGCTATTTTTCTCCTGGGAAAAGGCTCACCGTCTATTTAAACCAGCATCCCATCTACCCTTCACCATAGCTGCCTGCCCCTTGCTGTGCACTGTCTGGACCCACCGGTGGACGACCGTAACGTTGTTGGAAGGAATTAGATCCATGTTGCTTCTTATGGACACGTGAGCTGTAAGGACCCAATGCCCTCTCAGACATCTGGGATCACTTGCCCTACAGTTAGAATGTCAGCCCTTGAGATGGTTCTCCCTGAGCATCCAGAAAGCATCACCCTTAGATTCCCTTTGTTGAAGTGCACCATGGAGAGATGGTCCCTTGCAGACTCACATCCCTTCTCTCAGCTCCTTTGCACGAGCAGAACATTTGCCTCTTGCCAGTTGCACATATCTGTCCAGCATCATTGTGGTTTCTCCTTTTAATGTCAGGCTATGCCCAGTGATTGACAATTATAATTATTCCTCAGAGAGCCTCATATTAATAACAGCCATTGATCTAACTCAGAGGATTCCAAGCATCTTTATTTCCTAACCTCAAATGTGAGACATTAGCTCCTCCAAGCTTGAATTCTACAGCTTGCAAGAGAGAACCAAGACCAGGTTTCAAAATAATAGGTAACCTTCCTCTCCATATCAGTCCAAACCCAGAGCCCCCTCTCCTCAATAGGTTTTCCTTTTCCCTCTTCTTGATCAACATATTATTATTTTAAAAAATCCATTTTGACTTTCCCTTGCCAGAAAAGGCACAGCAGGAAGCTCTTTTCGACTCACTCAGATTGGTGGGTGGAGGAGACCACAATTATACCCCATTTCAATGACATGTCTGGGGTTGCAGTGACTCCAGACAAAGGAGCTGAAATGTATGAAAGTTTCTGTGTCTTCAAGACAGAACCTAAAAATACCTGCCTGAGATGCAGGTTGGGAGCTATTTCCAACAACAGGGCTCCCAGGTTTTCCCGCTGGGAGCTCGAGAGTGTCTGAATTCTTTTCAGCAGGCTGTCTAAGATACCTGGTGATCAGGGGTGATGCACAAAGACCAGTGTTGAGGGGTAGAAGGCTCCCCAAGGGGCACCTTAGCCTCCTGTTCCCACCCTGCTGGGCTAGGTGACAGGCTTTGATGGGTCTGCTCCAAGCTCTTCCAAATAGCCAAGGACGCAGCCCGTCAGAGAGCAGGCTTTTTGGGGACCGGAGTTTTTCATCTTCGGTTTTATTTCAAGGAGACTGTTCTCTGTTCTTGGGATTTGGAAGAAGAGAGCAATGTGCCTGCGCAGAAGGGAATCTGAACATTTTCCAGTTACTCCTCCTGTTGCTTCCATTATTTCCAAAATAGTGTCTCACCCAATGTTTGAATGGCTTCCTTCTCCCTAATTCATTTGATAGGGCCCTCTCTTCCTACAGTGGTATCACCCCATTCCATCTTTAGCCTCTTCTCTTTAAAAATACTCATCCTTGCTCTTGACTCAAAATTGACCTCTCTAATGTCTAGAGGGCCACAGAGAATTCATCTAGCTCATATTCTACGTGTTGGTATCGTAGACACTCAGAAACAGTGTTCATGAGTTCCACCAAGCTCATATTCTTTAGGTCAAAGCCTTGTTTCCTTTGACTTCTCCTTTGGTGACCTTGAGGCTAACCCAGCTGGTCTTCCTCCTCTGGGAAATCTATCTCAGGAGTTTCTCAACTGTGGCATGGAGGCCATTCCTTCCTATGTAAGCATCTAAGAGGACGTTCTGGGAACATTTTCATAGTGTGGGGTTTTCGCATGGAAGTCAGTCATCCAACCTTTCAACTTGAATTCTTTGAGCCACCCAGACACTGGCTGAGCTAACTCAATCTGCTCTTGAAATGTTGCATTCAAAATCTGTGCCTGGATCATGGTCAGGAGCGTTTCTTAACTCGTAACGTGCAAGGTCAACCTCTTGCTTCCAGAAACAGTCTGGCAGAGCTCTTCAGAAAGGTAAGGGAGAGAGTCTTTGAATTCATTGAGCTCATTGAGAGAAGAGAAACATTTATCAGGGGAGAGCAGAGCCAGTCCTTTGGATCCTTTTTTATTTCATAAAAAAGAAATACTTGCATGAACCACAGGGTAAAGAAAGAGAGATAATTTTATCAGAAAACCCTGGGCTAAGGAAAACCATACTGTTTCTGCACATGGATGGTTTTGTCAATTTTTTTTCTTTCTTTTTGGTGAACTTCTTTTATTTTTTTACTTTTTAAAAATTTGTTGATTTTTAAAGATCTTCTTTACATGAGAGAGAGTGAGAGAGCACAAGCAGAAGGAAGGGCAAAGGGAGAAGCAGGCTCCCCACTAAGCAAGGAGCCCGATGTAGGACTTGATCCCACGACCCTGGGATCATGACCTGAGCTGAAGGCAGATGCTTCAGGAGCCCGATGTGGGACTTGATCCCACGACCCTGGGATCATGACCTGAGCCGAAGGCAGATGCTTCAGGAGCCACCCAGGCGTCCTGAACTTCTTTTTAATCAAAAAGTATTTTTTTTAATTCAAAAGTTTATGAATTCCCAAGAAAATTGAAAACACAGTAGAAATGAATGACCGTATATCTTCATCTAGATTCAACAGTTACCGTCTTGCCACATTCATGGCCTCTCTTTCTTTCCCTCTCTACACACACACACACACACACACACATACCCCAAAAGAGTTTGCAAACATCATGATACATCTCCTCTTGTCACATTACTTTGTCTGGCATCACCCTAGAATAAGGACATTCTCTCCTTCAACCAGAATACCATTATCACAGCTAAGAAAATTATTAATTCAGTAACAATTATCCAACATGCAGTCCACACTCAAGTTTTCTGAATATTGAAAAAAAAAAAAGTTCATTCGAGTTAAAAAAAAATTCATCTAGAATTTAAATTCCTTCCATTTCATTGGCTCTTATGTGTTTTTATCTTTCCGAATTCAGACAAGCCTACCACTTCCTTCTGTTCTTCGTGTCACTGTCCTTTGAAGAGTCCCAAATAGGAAGGATTCTGCAGAATGGCCCACAATCTGGATTCATCTGACCGTTTTCTTATAATCATATTCAGGTTTCTTACAAAACACAGTTCCCTCCCATAGCTTCACATCAGGATTGATTTTGGTTTTGTTTCTTACACCTCTCTTAATGCCTACTCTCTGTCCCCCCAGAAAAACAGTAACAGTGACCATGACTGCCACAGCGCAGCACTCACTTAGAATGAGAGGATGAGAGAACACGGCTAATCATGGACAATTGCAATGGAATTAAGAGGATTTAGGAAAGAGAATATATGAAGGGATTTTTTTTAAGAGATTTTATTTATTTATTTGACAGGCAGAGATCACAAGTAGGCAGAGAGGCAGGCAGAGAGAGAGAGGAGGAAGCAGGCTCCCTGCTGAGCAGAGAGCCCGATGCGGGGCTCGATCCCAGGATCCCGAGATCATGACCTGAGCCGAAGGCAGAGGCTTAACCCACTGAGCCACCCAGGTGCCCCATATGAAGTGATTTTAAAGGGGTTGCACAAAGGGGCACTGGGTGGCTCAGTCATTTAGATTCTGCCTGTGTTCAGGTCATGATCCCAGGGTCCTGGGATCTAGCTCCACATTGGGGTCCCTGCTTAGCAGGAAGCCTGCTTCTGCCTCTCCCACTCCCCCTGCTTGTGTTCCCTCTCTTGCTGTGTCTCTCTCTATCAAATAAATAAGTAAAATCTCTCTCTCTCTTTCTCTCTTTTTTTTTTTTTTTTTTTTAAGGAAGAGGGGTTTCCACAAAGCATGTATTTACAGAGTAACTCCAAATTATCTGGTCTGATTTTAGTCATGCTCAAGGGTTAAAAAAAGAAGATTGGATTGAGATATTTTATATGTGAAATCAAAATGTCTTCTAAGAATCTAATAAGTCTGAGAGATTGCAAGCAAAACTAAAATGTCCTTGTGATTAAGCAACGCTGCTCATATAACTTTGACAACTGGTTGTCATTGGGCTAATTCAGCTTTCTTCCGTCTCTCCCCAGCTCTTCTGGGGAGCCTCAGGGTCAGCTGCGTTGACCACATGCTCCAGAATTAGTCACTCACGGGCTTCCCCTCTGACCTCCTTGTCAAGCCTTGGCCACAGCTGCCCGTGAGGACACTGCTCTCCTGTGCTCCCTCCTGTCAGCCCTGTGCTCTGTCACCTGGACACAGAGTCACCAAGCCCATGTCTGGACCTCACGGAGTTGCTCAGGAAGACCGCTTCTGGTTTTCAGCCTCTCTACCTCGGGGTTCAAAACCAACGCTTTGGGGCATGTAGGTATTGGCAGTAGGGAGCAGTGGAGCTGGCGGTGGTCACTCCAGATGCCTTGCTATTTTCTTTCACTTTCCTCCAAGGTTCTCCTCTTTAGGCTAGCACACAATTTTCTCCCCAGCCAAAGCCTCCCACAAGCATCAGATCATGCACGTAGCTACTTGGAGAGCAGAGTCTCACTCACCTGTGACTCGAATCAATTCAGTCAAGTCCAGCATTTTATCATGTATATTTCATTAAAGATGACTTTTCAGGGGGACAGCTATCTCTCTACAAATACAGACCTAGTTAAGATAAAGAGGTATCCTCAAATATATATTTAACATATAAATATGTGAGAATATATATATCTGTGTGTGTATATATATACATATACATATGTGTGTGTGTGTGTGTGTGTATATATATATATATATGTATATAAAATTTAACACATAAATATATGTTTTAAAATTCTATGGCCAAACATGTTTGGAAAGCATGCATCAAATGCAGTTGAATGAATTTTTGTTGTTGTGGATCCTTTAACATAATAACGTGAATCTCCAAGAAAAGATTATTGTTGTAACAATTCCCTGCTTACTGAAACAAGCCCACTGATGTCTTGGAGGAGTTTGGGAAATCACTTTTCCCAAGTGGGAAGCCCCACTTGGATTTGTAGAGGACCCCACTAATGAGCCCTAACTGGAGTTATGTTTTAGTGTCTTGTGCCAACCGACTGGTGTATTTCTAAAGCTGAGAGAAGAATTAGCAAGAGAGTGAATTGCCCTGTATTTAGAGCTCCAGGAGACCTCCAACAGTGTTTATCCAATAGGTTCTGCTCTGCTTCCAAGTCGTTAGTAAAGAAAACTGTTTGTACTTCATAAGTGTGTTTTTATTTTGGGATCTTTTATCAAAATGCCAAGGGAGATATCACAGATATCAAAAATATGACAAAATCCCACTCTGTCTTGTTCCTGGATTCACCATGGCTCCATGGGCATCAACTGTGTAAGGGTTATGAAGTCAAGTTCTATGGAGGCCACAAAGGGACCCAAAGCTTGCGCTTTTCCTGCAAGAGCAGAGGTTTAGGTTTCAACGTTATAACGGAAGCGTAAATAGAAGCATCATTTGAGAATCACTCCTTGTCCCTTCTCATCAGTCAATATTCTTTAAGCGTGCCACCAGGATAATTTCGAAAGTGCTAAGTCCTTCCCCTCGAGTCTCTCCCTGGCTGATATCTGGAAGGATTTTAGGGAGGACAGTAATACCCGAGCTGTGTGCAGAATTCCATCTCCAGGAAAACATGGAGACGGTGGCGGGGTATCGGTTGCACACAGTCTAAACATTCCCTACAGTCTTAATTAACCACATTTGCTTTCCTCTTGGCTTCAGGCTGAGTCAGACCAGCCATGACCGAGCGTGGTCACGTGATCTGTGACTACATCTCGGGCTCTGATAAACGATCATGTATCCTGACCCACAAGAGTTTGTGGCATTTCTTTCTTTCTTTTCTTTTCTTTTTTTTTTTTTAAGTCCATATTGAGTCATTACTATTGCATCAAACCAAAATAAATGAGTGTCTGTGCGATTGTTATAATAAGAGAGAGAGAGAGAGGAAGATAGGAAAGAGGGAAGGAAAAAAGGAAGGGAGAGAGAGAGAGGTCGTGTGCATCCTGTAAACTTTCCAACCTTCCGGGCAGGACAGACGGATGTGTGCTCTCACAGTGCTCTCCGTAGACCTCGGGGTGTCTGCCATATTACATCCGTCACTCTAGTAAGCAGCAGAGAGCATGTCTGGGTTTAAATCATGATTCAGCTCTCATCACTTGTGTGAATCTGGGCAAGCTGTTTAAAAGTCGTAAGGCTCCTTTGGCTGACTCCTTACTTTGTGCAGGCCCGGCCCTAGTCACTCTCTACACATGTTAACTCATTGAGACTTTTCCAACATTTTAGAGGTAGGCCTTCATTAAGCCCATTTTCCAACCAAGACCAGGTAACTAACTTAGGTTAATATGCACATCTCCTTGTGAGGGTGGAATGAGGCCATGAGCATAAAGCACTGTACTTTATGAAACCAAAGTTTCATTTTCATTTGTTATTTTTTAAGGTCAAGTTTATGTACTATTACTATGGGGCCCGCGTTATTCTGATCGCTTTGTACGTATACTGACTCAATCGATGCGGTGACATTGGTATAGTTTTCATGCCCATTTAATAGACAAGGAAAGTGAGGCCCAGAGAAACTATGATCTGCCCTCTGTCACGTGGCTATTTAGTGGTGACACCTGGATTTGAATCCAGACTGGCTCAGAGAGACCATAATCTTGATCATTATACCAAACTGTCACTTGTCTTGTTGTGTGCTTAAGCGTCTCCTGGCACCCATTTGCCTATGAGTTTCTCAAGGACAGGGACTGGTTCATATATTGCTGGGGGTCTCCCCCTTCCCCACCATCACTACAACCACTTTCCAGAACTGGGAGGTTCTGGGCGAATTTGTTCTTGAATAAATGTACATGCTATCAGGTCATATACAATTTGATGAAGAAGTCGTTAAAAAAAGACGTTGCAGGGGTGAAAGGTGGCTGCACTTGAGATGTGAAAGCGAGTCAAGGAAGAACCATTAAGCACAATTTTAGTGAAATGGAAATACTTCTAGCTCTACTTCGAAGACGCCCTGCATATAGGAGTTCTTGGTCAAGAAAGTCGCATTATTCTGGTGAATCTTGGATAGAATGTTTACCTCCAACGAGTAGGAAGAGCTACTGGGTAGTTTGGCTCCTTTATTACTTGACCTGTTTATGTACACCAACAAACACTTATGGAGCTCTTACCATTAGCTGGTTACTAAGCCCCTTAGAAGTATTATCTAATTGATACTTTTTACCAACCACAGGAAGGAGGTTCTACCAGTAGCTCCATTTTACAGATGTGCAAACTGAGTCTTGGGGCCAATAGGTTCAAGGTCACATGGTAGTGAGGATTTGAATCCATCCCTATAGAACTAGAGCTCATTTTGGGAGAAATGTCCCTGTTTCCAAGGGAGTCCTCCAGAGCATCAGTGAAGTAAGGTCTGATTTGTGATGGCTTTGGAGGGCCCTCAAGCTACTGCCTGCCCCTTGTCCCTTGGCATTTCTTACATGTTATAGAAGTCCAAGTTTTTGGTCCAAAGAGTGCAGCCAAGAAAAGGAATATAGGAATGTAAGGTGAAGAGATAGTCTGTTGGCCAGGTATTATTTCTTCCTTACAGTTGTTTCTATATACTTGTTGGTATATTATATACTATAATACCTGTTGAATGCACAAAACAACCTTAATTTAAGTACTGACATTGGCCAAGAAAGTTGAATACTTACTCTATATTTCCAGCACCCATACCCACTGCTTGACTTTCTTCTAAAATCCTGCATACTATAGTCGTTTTTGGTTTCTCCTTTCTTTTTAATGCCAAAATATTTACCATCATGTTGAGATACTGGTGTAGACTGTGCCATAAAAATTGTCTTTGATGCCAACAGCACACGAATATTACTGGTTTTTGTTTTTTGTTTTTATTGGAGAGGGAAGGAAAATTGGCAACGGCTTGGAAATCACTGTATGTTCAGTATCAATGATTGAAGTTTCCTCTGGTTGGCTACTTCACAAATCCCCAAGCTCCATGAAACAGCATCCGAGACAATAAAAGAAGGAAAAAAAAAAAAAGCACAGAACAATAAAAAGTCATCCAGAAAGATTTTCATAAATGCAACAGTACTTAAAAAAAATAAAATAAAAAAAAAGAAAGCAATTTCGTGTCTACTCCAGGTAGACACATAAAGTCTTATGAACAAGTTCAAAGTCTCATTCATGAGGCATGCATGAAGATTCTTTTAAAAATTGTAAAAGAAAGGAATCAGAGGGGAGGAAAGGGAGAGAAAACGAGCATTTGGGCCCCGTGAGTTTGGCAGTCAGGAAAGGGATTCCTTGTGCCTTCCCTTGCTGGAAGTGTCATGAAAGTGGAAGCCCCAGTGTTAGTGGAGTCTATCCTTGTCACAGGGCTCATTAGTATTCATCATTAATTCATATTTTCGAAGCAACAAAGGAGAAAACAGCAGTAGGAAGAATAAGGAAATGTCAGATCCTGGGAGTAACATTTCAGCGCAGTGTTGCGACTACGGTTAGTGGAGGTTGTGCTGTTTTAAAAGCCAATCCAAACAGTGAAGAAGAGGAAAGCACACTCTCTTCTTGCCACTGAACGTCAGATTCCCTCTGCCACAACCCAGCCTATCTCTTCGTGTCTGGAAAAGTTCCTTTCGCCGGGGCCCTATCAACCCAGCCTCTAAAGTCCCCTTTGAGATGCGTCCTTTGAGAGTAACACAGTGTGTATGTTATGCTGTGTTTAGAAAACTACTGAGGATTAACTCATTTTACTTCAGGACACTCTCAGGAGGCCATGCCCACATTATCGGTACTCTACAGATGATCTAACTGAAGACGAAAAGGTTCAGTGACTTGGCCAGGGCTTCCAGGCTCATCAACTTTGTGTCTGGGACGCAAACCCAGAGCCTGGGCTTTAAGGGACCATAAACAGGACCGCAGAGCCCTGCCAGGTCCTGCCCTTTTCAAGCCTCTCTCACACCCACGTTCTCCCCTGGCTTTACAGGGGGTGATTTGGATTTCTGGCAATCTAAGTATCGATCAATAACAAAACAAAACAAAACAAAACAAAACAAAAAAACCCAAAAAAACAACACGCATACATTGAACATCAGGTTTCCCTGAGCCTTCTATCATCACTGTGGGGGGTGAAAAAGAAATAAGCACAGGGAGGGTATTTCCCCTATACAAACCATTATCCTGTGCTTCCCATTGATGAATGACCCTATGTAAGGCTCATGTACACAGAACTATATTTTTAGCAGCCTGATATAAGTATGAAGGGGATACATGTGTTCTCTGTGTTGCAACCCTTCTAAGCCTTTCCTCATTTTCTGTCCTTTTCCATTCTCTTATTCTTCATGTAACCAGACACTCAGCAAACCTCGGCTAGGTGCCCACAGCATGTCAGGCTCGGGAGTCCAAAGAAGTGCAGACAAAGGTCCCAGTACTCTGTGGGTGGGAGCAGTGGTGGGGGGAGGGTGTTCCCGGACTTGGAAATGGAATATTCTGAGAGAAAATAAAAGCTAGGGACGCCTGGGTGGCTCAGTGGGTTGGGGCTTCTGCCTTCGGCTCGGGTCATGATCCCAGGGTCCCGGGATCGAGCCCCGTATTGGACTCTCTGCTCAGCGGGGAGCCTGCTTCCCCCTCTCTCTCTGCCTGCCTCTCTGCCTACTTGTGATCTCTGTCAAATAAATAAATAAAATCTTAAAAAAAAAAAAAAGAAAGAAAGAAAAGAAAAGCTAACATTTATCTACCACTCTCAGCACATTGCCCATGTTTGTCCACTTAATCTTCTGTTAGTTGCTATTATTCCCATTTTACAGATGGGGAAACCAAGGCATAGAGAGGTTGAATGACTCGCCTGTAGACTCGCAGCTAGCAAGTGCACAGCGAGGTTTGCCAGCTCAGGAGTCTTGCCAGGGCCTGGGCTCACACCCACTCTGCTTCCCAGCTCAAGCATACCAGCTCTACTTAGGGAGGAGAACAATGGACTCAGGCACAGATGAGGCTAATGTTCAAACTGGGGCTGGAGGGGTAAGTGGAGATTAGAACACAGCATACGCTGGGCGTGGAATATAGTCTAGGCAAGGACATGGGGCCTGAGGAAATAGGACAGGTCAGTAATTTACAGAGGTTGAATAATAGGGTAGAAGAGGGTGTGGAGGCACAAGACAGCATGAGACCAAGATTGACAAAGCATCTTGTCTTTCTTCTAACAGAGAAATTCCTGGGTACCTATTTTTGTGGGTAATAGGGAGCTATTGAAGTTCTTACACAGGGTTGTGCCCTCACAGAGCACTGATTAGAGCATCAGCTCTACCGTCCAAAATGTTAATACATTTTAGGGCTATGGATCCTCTCAGATAATTCTTTTGGTTTTAGTTTTTAATTCTCTCAGTGTACTCTTCCTGAAATGTCCAAGTCTACCAAGAGTGAGGTACAGTTGAGAGACACAAATCTGGTTTAGGTTGTCGGTTGCCTGTCTAAACGTTTGGCACTGTCCAGGCCTGGGGTGAGGTGAGTGCGGATAGAATAGAGGTTAACTGTGACCTCATCACAGGAAACAGCCTAGAAGGTTATAGGTCCTGATAGTTCCTCCACATGTCCCGCTTTTCTCCCCCTGTATCTCCTTCTCCCACAGAGAGAGAGCAGCCAAAAGAAAAACAAACCTGCCCAGTCGAAGGGGCTGGTCAGTTAGGATGCACTTAATTGAGGCCACACTGGACAAAGTGAGAGGGAGGCCTTGATTTAATCCCCATGTGGATCTGTTAGTTTCAGCTAACAGGTTTCATGTGTTGAGCCAACTCTGAATGATGTGTAGCATAGGTATTGAGAAGACTTCTGAAGCTGTGATCTGGGTCCAGGAGGACCGCTTCTGTAATCTACTAGCAATGCCTGCCAATGGCACAGACAGGGCTATAGTTGCACATTTGCTAAGTGGCTTCCACGTTCCTGATCAAGAGGAACTCTGATGCAAGATAATGGATATTGGATTGACGAATTTAACGGTATGCCTCAAACTGGAGCTAGGGGAGAGGGAAAAGGATTTGAGGTCCCATGGTCGGTTCGCCAGCCCTGCGCCGGTACAGGAGGGAACCAAACCGAAGTCCACGCTCAACCCCTAATAGCACACTATAGCCACACTCAGATAATTGCACAACAGATATCAGTGTTGTGAGTTAATACATATAAATGACACAAATCTCTGTGTATCAATCCAGAGGGACGTGCCTAAAACAAAACAATTCTGGCTGCTAAGTGAGGTTTGCTGAACTAGCTTTTTTTTTTTCTTTTTTTCCCCCTTAATCTAATTTTAAACAGACCTGTGATACATTCTGTTTGTTCTATGTGGCTTAAAGTTCTTAAAATTTGTTTGCACCTAATGCCAGTGAAGTTGCTACAGGAAATTTCCTAATGTCTGTTACACACCCAGGATCCTACTATATAGAGTTAGCATGGCTGGTTTCTGCATAGTGGAGTTGAAATTAAACATGGCATTACTATTATTATTGCATACTTAATAATGATGAAGGCAGACACTCAGACTACACTTGGGTGTTATGGGGAAAATGGATTTTTTTCTTCCTGGTTCGTTTTGTTAATTCCTGAGGTCACTCGAAGCTTTAGGTCTAAGTGAATGGAGGACAAATTCTCCAAACATCCCATTTGCATGCGTGCTTGCTGGGGTTATTATGATGACTTTTTTCCAGCTAGACGTTTTCCTCCTGAGAAGTTGTAATTTACACCTCTGCCTGAAGTGTATCTCACACGATCACTACTATCTCTTTTTCTTAGGAGTTCCTTTTGGGGGTGATGATAAGGAAATCAAACCTACAGACAGACAGAATTCCCTTTGCCTTCTGAGACATTTCAGGCAAGGGCAGTGGAGAGGAGAGATTGGAGAAATGAACTTCGCAAAATACATTTTAACATTGAACACTCCAATAGGTACATGTATCAATTAATACTCACTTGGAGCTTCATTAATGTGTATTTGCGAAAACCCTGCCTGTGGCCAAATAAGAAAGAAAGAGACAAAGAGGCAGAGAGGCAGAGAGAGAGAAAGAAAAAGAAGATAGTAAGTTTAAATGGGAGACCTCAGGTTAAAAGACAAGACGCTGTCGATATGTAACCGATTTTGATATACAAGGAGACAGTTCTGCGTGGTTCAGCCCCAGAGCTCTGAGTGCCTGCGACACGGAGATTCAGGGCACGTGCAGGGATCCATCAGTTTCAACTGGCACCAGGTCCAAACTCGGTGTGACATCCACACTTCCATAATGGAGTAAAGATTCTTGTCCCGAGCCCCTTTGAAAGCTGCTCCACCTCCCCCAAGGGGCATCCTGGTGTCTGTGACCTCGAGAGCCAGAAAAACAAAAATCCCAGGCTGAGAAGTAGCTGTTTAAACATCCTTTGATTTTCCCTCGTCACTTAGTAAATGCATTAAATGAAGCTGCAGATGTTTTGCTGTCAACACAACGCTGTATTATGGTGTGTTATTTTCCTGATAGAAACATTTTCTATACTGTAAATAAACACAGTTCTGTTAATTAGTTAATGAATTATTTTTTAATGCTCCATTAGGCTTTAGAAAAAAACAGAGCACAAGCTATTGAAAGTTCTCATTTTTAATAAACAGACCTTGTAGTAAATACAGAATGCCTAGTATCTGCCGAAATGGCAGTTTTTGCAGGAGGAATTATGGTTCTAGCCCTCCGTTTTGAGTTTTTATGTGCTGCTCGGAGGATTTTAGGCTTGGAGATGAAGGTTTGCTAGAAATGTCCTGGATCTGGGATGGAATATGGGAACATAACGTCTCAGAGGAAGGGATGGGTATTGGGACCTGCTCACTTATTTCCCATTTTATCCTTTCCTGCAGGAGGGAGGTCCTTTAAACAAGTCGCAAAGACACAGAAAGAATTTTGCGCCTGGGGTCCAAGTCGACCTCAGAAAAGCCAGAACTTGAGCAACGAAACAAACCCGTAAGCCTCCTCCTTCATTCTTGAGTCACGCCGTTTTCCCCCAAACAAGGACGGAGGCCCTTTGCTTGTGGAGTGTCTCAGTCCAGCAGTAGATTGGAAAAATGTCCAAGCAGGGGACGCGAGTTCTCTCCCGGCTGAGTTCATTTCAATAGTGACTGTGTTTCATCGGATGCAGCTGGTTACATTTTTAATAGGCAGATGGCTAATTTTACAGTTCCAAGCCAATCTCTCATTGGACAGCATCCAGAAAGCCCGTGGTGGGGTAATGCCCGGCAGAAAGTTCAACAGGACACTTGGGGGGAACATATGCTAATGTCAGCCCTTTTACTTAAACGTCTTTAAAAAGAATATTCAGTGCTAAACTCAGAGATTTTCACGGGCTCCAGCCTAACACCAGATGGGTGGTCAGCTACGAAGCCTGTAGGGCCTAAGCAAATGCTCTTAATCAGGCTTGGATGGTCAGAGAATCAAATAGTATCAAACCAGTAATCACTGAGTGATTTTTTTTTTTAAATGACAAAGGTGCACGCATTTGCAGAAATGACCTGGCTAACTACAGATGCGATTTTCTCTGAACCAAAGCCCCTGGCGTTATTGGGTTATATTAAAGCTCTGTCTTGCTGTGATTACCTCGGCATCCCGGCCTCCCTGTTGGACACGCCTCCCTATCTGACTTCTAGAGTTATCTAGCCTCCGTGTACCTCCCCCCCCCACCCCCCGCCAGGTGACAGCCGCCTACCCCCCACGGTAACCCCCCCAACCCCGGGTCGGGGAGAGGTCGGAGTATCTGTTGCAGTTCTAAATGTTGCCTTATTTTTGAACTGTTTGGAAATCTCTCTGTCCAAAGCAATGGCTATTTAGACATCTTAATTAAAAGGGAATTTGGGAATATCTCCCATTTTGCAGTGCATGTAATCAAGCATTTCTTATTCTCCGAAGAAGGACTTTGGTGTCATCACAAAAGGCTTTGAAATGTCCTAAAACAATCCCCCCCACAGCTCGGGGTGGAGGTAGGGGTGGGAGGGAGTGGAAAAAAAAAGAAAAGAAAAGAAAAGAAAAGAAAAGAAAACCCAAAGCAAAAAACAACAAACATTTTCTAGGAGGTGATAAAAGTCTTGGATGCAAAGTACCCTTATTTCACCCCTTGTGATGAATTGCCATAGGGTGACTGAAAAACTATTTAAGAACCACAATGGCAAATGCCTTTGTTTAAATGAGGCAAATGTTGTTTACCTCTAAGCAAAATAAAAGATGAGGATCAGAAGAAAGAGAGGATCAAAAGAGCTTCCTCCAAACAGATTTATAAAAGAGTGATTTTTAAGTGATTTCAACTCCTACTTTATAAGAATATTTTATAAGGCACTTTTCCGAAAATAATATGGTTCTGAAGAGTTTTCCTCCCCAAATGCTTCCTGAAAACGGTGACATTACTTTTATCCAGTGCAAACTGGACTTTATTTAAAACAATGCAGAGAAATCCAACAAAGCCAGTAACTCTGCACAAGGAAACCGGGCTTTATTTTTTTTTCTTTTTCTTTTTCTTTCTTTTTTTAATTTTTTTTCCTTCTTTTGGCCAGGAAAATAACCTTCAAACCTTAAATTGAATCTATAAATGCTTCTATCAAATTTTTCTTTCAAGAACCTGGAAAGCCGTTCGTTTTGTTTTACAGAACAGGTTTGAAAAGAGTTTTCTTGCAGAGTTTTTGTTTTATAATCAAAATAATTCAAGGGAAGTGACATGACTTCTCTTTTGAGTTTTTTTTTTTTTTTTTTTTTTTTTGGACAAAGTCTAGTAGAGGGAGAGAGAAGCGAGAAAGGGGCGGGGGGGCGGCGGGGGTAGAAACTCTAACCAATTCCAAGACTGGCAGACAAAAGTTACACACAAAGGGAAACCCCTCAAAGATAGTTATAAATTATTCTGTCACTAAATTAAAGTATTGGTAGAAGAAAAGTCTTCAAAATGTAAAATGAGTACTGGTTGAATACCTTCGCAGTTAATGGCTTTATGGAAACTTCTCTCTGGTGTGAATCACCACCTCTCCACTGCCACCAGTACATTTTCGCTTTTTTTTTTTTTTAATGTAGTTTAAAGAAACTTTATGCCATTTACCAAATAAATAAATAAATAAATAAATAAATAAATAACTTTGAAAGGGAAAAAAAAAAAGCCAAAGGAAAAGCAGAAATTAGGGCAGTTTTTAAACTACAAGCCAACTGTTTGCTCTACTGGGTTTTATTTATTAGTTCTTAAGGTATTTAAAACTTGAGCATTAGAACTGCAGAATAATTTGCAAATGAATGCCGTTGGAGTTGTGAAATATAACTCAGAGCTGAATGTGGGTTATTCAGACAAATGGCCGCTTTGTTCGAGGAGGGGAAGTAAAGTTCTGTGTTAATTTATTACAAACTGCAGCATTTCATCCCTGATGTCCAGGCAACAATGTTTTTTATTTCGAGTAATTTATAAGCACTTCCCAGAGCACTTAGCAGTGATGTCCTGAGCTATTTTGCTCCCAGAAACCGAGTGTATATGTATTTACTGTGGGAATTTGTTTTTAATAAAACTGTTGTGAAGCATTTTTATTCCTTTGCTTTGTTACATTAAAAACATTCGCTGCATAAGTAATGTATTTTATTCCAAGTTGAAAGGCAGCAGATCACAGCCGACAACTGTATTGGGGGGGTGGAGGATAATGATGGGGTGGGGGGGGATGCTGAGAGAGAACCCGGCTATTTTCTCTGAAGCTCTAGGTGTCTCCTCTGCTAGGTGTCTTAACCAGGCAGCTGGTGGATCATGACCAAGGGCCCCCCACGTATCTGGGAGATCCCAGGACGCAAGCACCCCGGACTACAAATCACACTGGAGAACCAAAGGGAAGAAGGGAGGAATAATGTGTACTGAACGTGTGTGTGTCTACTGGCTGTGTGTGCGTGTGCGTGCACATACACACGTGTGTTCAAACCCACAAATACTAAAATTTGCATGTAGTTCTCTATTATCTCCTAGAATCTGTTCACAATCCCAGAGATTCCAAAATTGGCCTTTATTTTGATTTCTAAGGAAAGCACACAGGGAATCTGGTTTCTACATACACAATTAAAACAAAACCAAAAACAATCAGAAGGACCGGGATGCCCTTTGCTGGGTTAAAACTGGGGCAAGGAACCTCAGAACCATATTCGGGTCCTGGTTTTCAGCTTTGGTGAGAGAACTGTGGAGAATTCTAGAAGTCACCAAAGTCTTGCCCCAAAGGTTAGAAGTAGCTGTCTTGCTGATGGCAAGAGCCTTTCTGGAGATTCTGGTCTCCCTGTGCATCTTTGCTTGGTGGCTTGGGCTTCTGCCTTCGACTCAGGTCATGGTCCTAGGGTCCTGGGATCGAGTCCCACATTGAGGGGCGGTGTGGGGGAGGGGTGTTCCGGCTTAGTGGGGAGCCAGCTTCTCCCTCTCCTGATGCCTGCTGCTCCCCCTGCTTGTGCTCTCTTGCTCTCTCTCAAATAAATAAATAAAATCTTTTTAAAAAATCATTTCACTTTCTCAAGAAGGGATGAGTTAGTTGAAGTCACAGCTTGCCCATCTGTCTGTCTGTCTAGGTATCTCTCTATGTGTCAATGTATCTATCATCTACCCATCATGCAGTACTGTCCTTGGTACCTTGACTTCGGAATAATACTTTGTGATCGTCCTACCAGCTGCTGTGATAGGAAGGTGATAGATAATTTCCATAGGTACGTTCTCGTGACCACAAAATTGCTGCCTATTTAACATGCAGGCGTCACGTGGTACTTTACACGCGAACACAGTCAATGCAAACTTAGGCTTCAAAGGCAAGGATTACACCAGGCCTTGCTGCCTACAGAGGTGGAGGAGCTAGATAAAATGCAGCCTCATAATTATCTAGACACATTTGAGAAGTTCTTTATAATTTGAAAATTGCTTTGACTTTTAAAAAAGAAATTTGATGAGCAATTACTCTATAATAATAGATTTTAAAACTTATTATTAAAAAAAAATAATGAGGGAAGTGTTTGAACAAATTACCTTTAAGAGAATCTAGGGTGTGTGTGTGTGTGTGCGTGTGTGTGTGTGTGTGTGTGTTTGTGTTTCTCCCTCTGGTCACTCACTTTTCCAAAACTAAGGAGTAAATGAAAATCTGGATTGTTGTGTTAATTAGCCGTAACAGTCATATTCATTCTTGGTAAAGGAGCCATGGAAATAAGCACTGGCCTGTAGGCCAGGTGACTGAAAGGCACTAAGAGACGGGTCTAAGAAGAAGCAGATCTAGGTGCTTAGTGCAAACAGATTTCTCTTTGTATCCAGTCACTAGGTCTACCGGAGAAGAATTGAGCAATGCGTTCTCCTGTTCCTTCTGTTGCTTGATTAAAAATTGACTTAATTTTTTAAAGACCAGCTCCAGGAAGCTTTCCTGACCTTAGCCTGCATTCATCTATTCCACCTTCTGGCTCCAAGTCCCCCGAGGCCAGGGCGTGTAAAGGGTATACACACATATACATTGTCAGAACATCACAGAACCTCCTTCCCTCTGGGTCTCCAGGGTCTCACCCAGACCCAGGCCGGCTGGGGGTGGAGTGGAGGAAGAACCGGTGCTGGAAGTTCCCTCATGGGTGTACAGCAGAGCCTGGTTCAGGGGCTGGAAGCAGATGGTCACCTCCTCAAGTTCTTGTCCCCAAACTCTTTCCTCTGGGATTTCTAACATCTTGGGTCCTTTGGAGGTAAAAAGGGTGCTGTGTATTTTTTTTTTTTTTCCCCTTCGTGAAGACATCAACGTAAGAGCTGGTCATATGAAAAGCATGTTCGGGGTTTTTTAAAGAAGTGAGAGAGAAAGAAAGAAAACAGCGAAAGGTAACAACACATCAATTCGTGATGCGGCGACGACAGCTGAGTGTATTTAGCTGACGTTGGAAACAATTATCTATCAATCAAATGATCCTCGATTTAAAATATGTCCAAACAAATATTTACCGTATATGATGAATCTCAGTGTTTCAGGAGGGAATATTAGTCTCCTACGTGAATGGATCTCAAATATTACTTTATGCTGAGATGATTTTTTTAACCCCATTTTAAGCATGTCCTTCACCAGCCAACAACTATGATAGCTACTCAGCATACCAGAGATACCTTGAGAAGAGATATTCTAGTCCCCAGGAGCTGAGGAGACCAGTGCAATGCCTCCTGGTTGAGTGGCCAGTTCCCAGCACTGGGATGTCCACCGAGTACCAGTCAGCTGGGGAAAAAAAATAAATCACGTAACACAATTAAGGAGCTTTCTCTCCCAGGACCAAAGCCCTGACTCTCAACTGTGTGGGTCCTCTGCAGAGGGTGTGGAGTCTTCCTGTGCAGAGGGGCAAATTCTGGGGGCCCAGCACCTTCACTCCATCCCCAGACCTGCCCCCCACCAGTCCTGCGAGCGTGGGCTGCTAGCTTTAATGATGGTGTGCCTTAGTTCGCTCATTTGTAAAACAGAGAAGCAAATAATAGTACCTACTTCGAAGAGATGTGGTGAGGATTATATTATATTATATTATATTACATATGTATCTTATATTATGTAGTATTTTCTGTGTGTCAACGGAGCATGGAGTATAGAAAATGCCTTAACATTGCGGTTATGTTATGGCAGTGTCCAAGTTCATTATATATCTCTGAAATTGACCAGCAACCATATTGAAACTTGACTCGTAGTTTTGCTCAGTAATAGCACATTTCCCTGCCCACTTTCAGCCTTTTGTGATATGTTTTCTTCACCAAGCAAGGCAGGCCAGCTCTTTCTTCCTTTCTGTGCCTCCCTGGATCTCTGGCTTTTTTACCTTGTCCCTGAGTTACCCTCTTCCTGAGCCTGTCTCTGTCTCCTTGAGTTATCTCTAGACGTCTTTCTGACAGCTGACTCTGCCTTATTGATATTCATTAATTAGTATCCATTCTGCATGTCCCTCACTTAACAAGTCTTGGAATGCAGACTACAGGGGGCTAGGGAGGTCTTGAGGGCAGGAGCTGGATGGGAGGTCTTGGATGGAGGTGTTCAGTCTTCTTCTAGTCACTCTGGAGGACATACAGACTTTCAAGATCAGGGCATAAAAGCAGGCCCTGTTGGCTTCTCAAGTTCAGGGAACTCAGCACTGCCCTAAGGGAAGGAAGAAAAGCTTTTATTTAAGGGTTCCAAGCTTCGCTCCCTCCATCCAGCGGTGCGGGGGAACCTGTGCTGGGGTGGAGGGTAAGTACGGACCAGAATCACATCCTTGGGCACCTGAATCTCTGAGGTTTGCTCTTTTTGGGTCTCTGCTCTTAGTTTCTCTGGGTCATATCACAGTTTTCTCTCTTCTCCACCATTATCTCGACGTGTCAGATTCATACTTGTCAACTCTGATGAAAAGAGCTAATCCAATTTAATGCAATATCTCCTTGCAGGATTTGGGTTTTAACAAGGTGTAAAAGACTCTTTCTAGATTGTAAGACGGAGTGACAAACTGGTGGAACAGAGGTCATATCTGGCCCTTAGGTGTCTTGGTTCCGTAGTGTAACATCAAAAAACAAACAGATGTTAACAATTAATAGAATTTCCATAAATGTCTGGGGGGCCCTCTGGCTTCCCTTCAAGGCTCTAGGCTCCATCTTCTCTCTCACTGAATGTCTAGAAACTCATAGATCCTTTTCAACAAGTGTTCATTCTCGAATATCTGTCATCGAAGCCCCAAGTCCCTAAGGCCCTCCACCATCCTAGATACTGGGGATTTTTTTAAGAAGAGACGGTCTGGCCCACAATGACCCACAGGCTAGGGTAAAAATATGCTTGGAATTTTTACTTTCTATTTCTTGTTTATTAGGAAATGCGTATTTGCGTCTACTGTTTAACGTAAATATGTACACGGAAACACATCTATATCGGGACGCATGTTCAAACATTTTTGACTGATGGTGTACATGATCAAACAGGAAGACCCTTGTTGCTACACTCTGGTGTACTTGGGAACAGTTGTCAAAAGGCAAATGCATGCAAAACACATGTTAATTCATGAATAACAAATAAGCCAGATGGAGCTGTGCAAGGATGCGGGGAATAGATAGATGGCTCAAGGAAACAGGGACGAGCACCAGGAGAGGGAGAGCAAGGAGAAAGAAGAAATAAAAAAGGTGGGTGCTGGTGGATATGAGCCTTCGTCACCCTCTCCATAACCTCCTATGTTTTATAACGGATTCTGTTTACTATGGCAGAGGTCCCACATGGGCGATCGAAAACTCCCTTCTTGTGTCAAGAATTCTTGATACGTGGGCAGGGGGCTTGGAGGAAGCTTAGACATCTATTCTTATAGGTCACTATAAGACCTATAGTCTTACAGGGGAAGTTAGTCCTTGATCACTTAAGCAATTGGCCCAGACTTATCTGCAATGTTTCGTTGCAGATGCTGTGGTCATTTCAGGTTTCCAGGAGGTGACCACTTATCACGGCATCTAGAAAAATTTCTTTTTTTTTTTTAATTTTATTTATTTATTAGAGAGAGAATGAAAGAGAGAGAGAGAGAGAGCATGAGGAGGGCAGAGGAAGAAGGAGAAGATTTTAACCAGATTCCACATTGAGTGCAGAGCCCACTGTGGGGCTCGATCTCATGACCCTGAGATCACGACCTGAGTTGAAACCAAGAGTCAGACGCTTAGCCTACCGAGGCACCCAGGCGTCCCGAGGGTGCAGTTCTTAAGGACCACCAATTAGAAATGCATCTTTTATTAGGAATCTATTCATACCATTTCTAGAAATACACAATGGAGTTCCTTACTCTTTTACACAGTGAATCTGGGCCACCTGTCAACTTGTCAACTGCCTTCAGCAAAAGACATACCAAACATGGTGAAACTCAAAGAAGGGCTTGTGACACAGTGGGCAAGGACAGGGCTTTGGGGTCAAATCCCAGGGTGTGAACTCAGTTTAAGTGGTCAGCATTCCCACCTGTAAAATGGACCTAAGTACAGAACCTACCCCTACAGGCTCTTGGCAAGACTAAATGAGGCGCTCTAGGTGACATACATAGCACAGAGTCTAGCATAGAAAAAGGGCCTGGGTAACTGGTAGATATTATCTGATGCAAAATTCATCTCATAATGTCAGTGCTTAGCTGCTCGCGAGCGGCTCATAAGCTGGGAGTCGGTGGCAGCATCGTCCCCCAGGGTGGTGCCTCCTTCAGTTTTTCGTACGTTAGAGTCTCCCATCTTCATTGCCAGGAGCAATTTCCTGGGGGCACCCCAAGTCTTCTGCACGTGAGCAAAATGACAGTTTGACCAGACTGAGAGTCGAGGCCCAGGAGGAGTCCCTCCAAACCAGACCGATGAGCTGGAATTAACGGAGAAGGACACTGACCAGGGAAGTACCTACGCTGAGCAGAGAGTCTGTAGACCTTGAACTATCTGTGAGTTTCATCAAGAAGGAAGTCTTGCTTTCTTTTGCGATGTTTTATGGGACAGGGTATGCTCTTGGCTCTGGCTAGAGCCGCTGGCCTTTGGTTTAAGGGGAACTTTGGAGAAGGGGTGGGTGGGTTGACCAGGAATTTGCTTGGATCTGGGTGTAGAAAAACTTTTTGCATTCCTTTTTTTCTCTTCTGTCCCCCCCACCCTCCCACAATGTCCCTTCCATCGATCCCCCTAGGCGGTTGGCTGGGACAGGCCAAAGACTCCGGTGAGCCCAACAAAATGATTGGCCAGAACCCCGCCTTCAGCTCTGGAAACTCCTTCCTCTGTGGCTCTTGCTTAGGGGGCAAACACTGGCCTGTAAGGGGCGGTCCAGCAGAGCTCCCCTGACTCGCCACTACAACCTTTTTGACTAACAGTGGCAGCTTCCTTCCCTCTAGGTCAAATCTGGAGACTCCAAAGTTGCCTTCTCTGCCCTTTCCATGAAGATCACCCCTGGGATTTTGCTGGGCCCCTGAGTCTGGCTTTCTGTGTCCTTGCGCTTTGCAAAGGCACCAGCCCGAAGGCCAGTGGGGAGGGAGGTCTGCTGGGGGAGGGCACTTTATCTCCCAGATAAAGTGCCAGTCAGAGAAGGTGTCACTATTGGGGTCCTGACGGGCTGGAGGGGCACCAAACTCAAAAAGGGAACACTGGGCTTGGCGCACCCCTGCAGATCGGTGCAACCCTGTGCTTTCCCAGACGCCGGGCATCCCTCCCGATGCCGTTCCGGGAAGGGTGCTGGCTCCTTTTCCTCAGCGTGGCTCCCTTTATCAGTCTGGAATAGGAACTTCTAAAACCCCATTAACTAGTAATCACTCAGGGCTAGTGAGGGCGCCTCTACCACCCCAGGGATATCCAATTAGCAAATCATGATCCGGCCCTCCAGTGAAAGAAGTCAGACCCATTATCTGTGATGTCCCCAATTAGAGTGTTTATTCATGAAAGACTGCACTGAGCTGGCCAGCCCAGCGGCTCCTTCCTCCCCCAAACCAGGCTAGATTCAACATCTCTTCCCACCCCCACCCCAGCCCCCGTCACCCTGCAGGCTCCCCTCCACAGTCTGCCCAAATCACGAGGAGTTCGGCTAGCAGCGGGATAGAAGAGTCAAATTCTTCAGTTTTGGTCATGCCTGACTTGAGTTCCCTGTTTTGTGTTTCTTGGGGGGCGGGGGGTGATGGGATGAGGGGGGGGTGGGAAATAAATGAGCGGAGGCCTGAACGCGGCTGTGATTTCGTTACTATTTAATCCATCCCACTGTGGCATTAGACCCTGGCATTTTTCAGACACGGAGAAGGCTCCGGAGCTGGGGTCTCCCTCCTTCCCCTTCCTGCTTCTGTTTTAACTGCCTAGAAAACGTGGATTAAAACTTCGTCTGCTTTTAGAGCAAACACGGTCCTTCGGCGACTGAGTGGGTCCAGCCCCCCTTTCACTCCATTTTACAAACGAGGAAACATGGTATTATTAGCTTTGGTTGGTGTAGAAAACCTCTCCCTCTGAGAGAGCCAAGAATAGTACCCCACTTTTAGAATGTCCAAGTAAATATAGTGACGACGAAGTAAAAATTAAAAAAAAAAAAAAAGTATTTGCTGGAAAGATGATCCTACTAAAGGATCTTCGTTCTGGAAAAACTGAATAAAGGGCAAAAAAAAAAAAAAAAAAAAGATCCGGAAGCATGTTACAAGAACAGTGATTTGCATTCTGCTTGCTGGTTAGCTGAGAGATAAACCCAGCTAGGAGAGCCTTTCAAGGCAGGCCATTTTAGCATCTGACATAGGATGAATTTCCTTGCAATATCAGGTCTCTGAAGTCCAATCCTTTCCTCACTAGCAGGGAAATTATATTTCTTCCTAGCTTTCCTGCTCAGACAAGTTGCTTGGGGGAATTAGGGAGCATTGCTCCCAACCAAAACTCGTGTCAGGCCGCTGTGAAAACACAATCTGTCTGTTTATGTTTCTAGAGCCAAACACGGTGTTTTCTATAATTCTGATTAGCATCTACTTGGCCCCTTCCTTGAAGTATCCTCTGTGGAAATGTTCCAGATAGGAATCTGTGAGCTCCTTCTGTCCCTCATGTGCCCGAGCGCGCCCCTACCGGCCTGAGAGCTGAGGGTCAACACGGTAGGGATTTTGCAACCTGGTTTTTAAATGCAACTGCTACAAAAATTGCAATGGTAATGAACTTACAATTAAAGGCATCACGAGAAAAGCAAAGGGGATGATGCTCAAAAATTAGCGCTTCTTCATTATTTTCCTCCTTTTCATTGGTTATATACCAAGTTCTACCTTTAAGTAAATTGTATATTGTATCTGTATGTATACTGTAGTTTGGTATGCTAGTAAGCATCTTTTCCCAGCTCCTCACCTTGCAGGCAGCCTGTTAGGGGGGATAATTTCACCATGGAAATCAGAAACTACAAATCAGGGTGTCCCCTTCCTGCCTATCCCCAGAGCTAGTTGTTAAACATTTACAGTCCATCACTGGATAAAATACCATCTATTTAGTTGAGACTGTGACCTTGAGGAAAGCCCCAAGTGTGAAGTTCACACAGTAACCCCTCACTCCCCTGGCATTGTTGGGCAAATGTCTGGTCTAGGTAAGTAAATTTTATTCGCCGCTGAACGCAGTCATTCAGTATCAAACCCTTTACTATTATACTTCGCCTATTTTTCTAAATGGACATCACGTAATCTGCTGTCTTTGAAACAGAAATTCTGACATTATTTCAATATTCCCTTGAGAGAGGAGTGTGCGTACAGTCATCGAGTTGCGCTCCATTGTAATGATTTCATGGGTCGGGGGGTGGGGGGAGCAGGAAGGTGTATGTCCGTCTCCCCTGCACCGAATGATCTAGACACCTATGAGGTTTTAGTTGCTCTTTCTGCTTTGATTGCTTCTCTATGTCTTCTGGATTAGTTGACATCTTTGTCAACTGTCACTTGTGTTTTTAATTACACAAATAGTCTGTGAATACATGTTCATCGTAAATAATTCCAACGCTTCCTTGGTTAAAAAAGAAAGTCCCCCTCAAACCATTTTTTTCTCTCTGTCCATTACGTTTTGATGTTTTCCTCCATCTTTTAGTATAGATCAACACTTATGTAAATATCATTTTATATAATAATATGTGATACATACATGGCTTTTACATAAATGGGAATCACAATTACGTATGATTCCACAGGGTTTTTTCACTTGTATCTTAAAATGTTTCCATGTTAATATACGTAAATCTTTATCATTCTTTGAAACACCTGCAGGATTGTAAAGCCCTACTCTATGAGTGGCCAGACAGGCTCATTCCATTTTTTTTGTTACGAAGGAAGCAACACTTTATCTCTGTTCATGTATCTTTGTACCCGTTCCTATGTGTTTACATAGGAAAATTTCCAAGAAATAGAATTTCTTTTTTTTAGTTTAGTTTTTGTTTTAATTCCAGTTAGGTAATCCACAGTGTTGTATCAGTTTCAGGTGTGAAATACAGGGTCAACACTTCCATCACGACAAGCGCTCTTCTTCATCCACATTGCCTATTTCACTCATCCCTCCCCAACCAAGAAGCAGAATTTCCATCCTGGGATAGCTATCTTTTCTTGCTCCTTTTATTTCTCCTGATACTCTCGGTACGTTGATGAAATGGATTAGTATCGTGCCTAGGAGAAAAGAGGCTCCGGGTAAAGATTCCTCATAATATGGTGAAAGGACTTCTTCAGATAATTGAGGCTGCTCACAGTGTTTGTTCTTACCCTCAGGATCTTCCTCTTCCAGCATGTTCCAGCTATCTTCCAAGTATCCTCTGTTCTCCTGGCCTGGGGGCTTTTTCCAACACCTCGGAGGACCATTTGATCATGGAGGTGGTCCCAAAGTGCTGGGGAATGAACAGCTCCCAGAAGCAGCTCTGAAGCAATGAGTGGGTTGGGTGGGCAATACCCCACATCCCTCACTTTGAAGGTGGGATCTTTCCAACGTGTGTGCTTGACGCCATTTCTTGGAGTTTCTCATGGAGCTGCACTCCATTTGCTTAAAATGAGGGCAGGCTCCCTGAGATACGCTCCGACAGCCACCTTCCCTTTCTGGGTCCCCTTCCCCACTCCTCCACTAGGAATTTGCAGTTCCTTGATAAATTATCAGCAACTGATTGCTTGCGTCTGGGTTGTTCCTGAGGGGACCCCAAACTAAGAGAGCTTGTCTTCTTAGGTTGGTGGTCATGACATCCCTCACCCCAGAAATATGATGTGGCAAAGCAAAGATAACGCTTCACATCACTCATTGCGAGGAACGAGTACCCTGTTTATGAATGAATCAAGTTATATTTGGCTGCTTTTGTATGGAGCTTGGGGACTCATGACTTGAGCAGCAGGGTGTGCTGACTGGGTTAAAACTGTGTTGCATATTAATAGACATTATCCCATCGAGAAAATAGGAACAACTCCACACTGTCCTTCTGCTCGGTGAATTTGACAGAGAAAGTCCACACACGCTCGAGAGCCCCAGGCCTTCGTCTGGACTGGGGGCTTGTATGAAACAGAATCAGCTCCACAGAAGAACGTGACATCTTGGGGCCTCGTTGACAGGAAGCCAAAATCCAGGGAGCGTGGGCTTCCTCATAAGGCAATGTTCCCCTGTGTGAGGCTGAGGCCTGGCACAGAGAAGCCCATCACATCATCCCTGGGCCAAGGTCAAAATACCCCAGAGCTGGCTGTTCAAGGGAGAGCTTGGGAGTTGTTTTGGGATCATCAGAGAAGCTTGGAGCCTCCTGAGCCAAGAAAGTCTTTGGTTAAAACTGTCCCTTTTTTCCTCCTGAGCTGGGGTCAGCTGGTGATGACCCCAACCTCAAACCAGGAACTCTTTTTCTCATGAACACCCACTTACTTCTCTTGCTTTGAAGAGCTCTAACAGGTCCCTGAAAAATGGACCCCAACTTAATAATAACAATAATAGTCAACCGTTATTGAACGTAGCACCATGCATCACACTTGGTGATTCATGGGTCCTCAAAACAGTGCTCAGAGAAGAAGGACTGGAGGATAATTCTCCCCACCCAGGTAAGGAAACCAAAGCCCAGAAAGGCTTAGTCACTGGCCGGAGGCCACAGGATAGACACATGGGATAGCTGGAATTTTTGTCCTAGCATGTCTAGCTTCAGAGCCCATGTTCTTAACCTAAGTGCATGACCTTGGGGATCAGACTATTCTTGTTTTAAAAACTTCTTTAGCCCTGACCTCAAGCAAGTCATTTAAACTTGACTTGACCTTGAGCTTGAATTTCTCCAATGAAAGGGATGAAACTTACATCATGAGAGTTGTAAGGCTGATGGAGTCAGTATATGCACAGCCGTGGCAGCCAGCTGAGCAGGTGCCCTACACGATGGAGTGGCTATTATTATTGTCCTTGTTGTTGTTTGATATTCAGTCTACTCCCATGCACGTTATATTCCATTTATGTCCAACTGCCTGCTCCTCCCTGAGCACACGGGCTGCTTCTCAGTCTTCCATCTGTCTGCAATGTTCTTTTCTTTCCTCTCTGTCTGGTGATCTCCTGCTGATACTTTGAGGCCCAGCACGAATGCCATGTTCTCTAGGGAAATGCTACAAATTCCCCTTGAGTCCTTTTCCATTAGTGATTCCATTTGGCCAGGGGTGGAGGGTGGGGTGATAGTTTGCTGGGTAAGAGCATAAGGTATGGAGACTGTCCAGCTTCAAGGAGTGACCCCACCTCTTCCCAGATAGGGCATGTGGCACAAGTTCCTCCATGGGTAAAAGGAGAGAAGTTCTAGTACCTATCTCATAGGACCGTGGTGGGGCTTAACATGAGAGTAAGCTTAGCATGAAGCTACAGAAATAGGAAGGGTCCAGCAAATCTTATTTATATTATTTGAGCATTATGAACATAACTGTCATATCATCTAATGCTTGGCATTATTATTAGCATGTTCATGATAGAGTATAGGGTCTTTACCTGCGTTAGACTGCGAACTGCTCTGAGACAAGAACAGAGCCTATTCCATCCTGTGGGTTTTGTACTGATGCTAATGCCTGGTATATAGTAGGTAATTTGATGTTATATGGAAAGATGGGTGAGTGGGTAGATAGGTGGATGATTAAGTGGAGGGATGTATAATTGTTTCCTGACCGGTGGAAGGATCAAGAGCCTGGGTCATCTCTGCTAACAGTCTACACTGATTATCTCATCAGGGGTAGAAGAACAGGAAGGGTCAAGCAGCAGGCTTCCAGATTCTAATTTAATTTATTTTTTTTAAAGTTTTTATTTATTTATTTGGCAAAGAGAGAGAGATCACAAGTAGGCAGAGCAGCACACAGAGAGAGGGGGAGGGGAAGCAGGCTCCCGCTGAGCAGAGAGCCCTATATGGGGCTCGATCCCAGGACCCTGAGATCATGACCTGAGCCGAAGACAGACGCTTAACCCACTGAGCCACCCTGGAGCCCCCAGATTCTAATTTAAATGAGGGATGACAAAGAAGAAGACAAAACAACACAAAACCGATAACCAAGAAGGCTAGTGATTCCATTTTTATCCACATTGGGCGAAGAGTTGACTTATTTGCCTCCAAGAGCTCCTTTACTTCCAAACATTTGTATTTACCTTTCCCCAACCCCAATACATAAAAATACCTAAGTGTCATTCAGAGAGCCACTCACCCATCCCGAGCAACCTGATTTGTCACCTGCACATCAGGAATGTTACAGGCAGGTCTGGCTATCCTAGGACCTGCGTGTAGGTAAGGGAAGAGATAAAACTCAGGTCTAGGCTTGGGACTCTCTTGCTGATTCCTCTTACTGGGGAGGCTCCAGGTTGAGGATCCAATGCTTTTATAGACAAGGCAAAGTCATGCTGTGGTGTGAAATCATTGGATCAGCAGGTTCTTAATCTTGATCTTTCTCCTTGAGGGCTGTTTCTTAGTCATCAAAGTCTGCTCGCCAGGCTATGTCTAAGCTCTCAGTGGAGCCTGGACTTAGAGTCAGTGGGGCAAACTCTTCAGAATTCATTCAGGTGAGAATCACCTCCAACTGGACCTCATGTGTACGCTGTGCCATCAATAATCCTCTTGCCCTTTGCCAGCTGTTAAGAGCCCCCACTTACAAATGGTCCCCATCCTGTAAGTTGCCAGCCCCCCAAGGCACTATCTTCCCTAACTTTTACTAGAGTGACCATAGTGACCATCAACTGTAGAAACTTGGCCGCTGATCAATGAACCAAGCATGTATTCCATTCTCACTGGTCTTACTGGTTGGGTCTTGGCTCTTTGGTGAGATGATTTTAAAAAGTGGGGCAAGACTTTGTGCTGACCCAAAATAGGCCCTCAGTTAACCCTTACAGAGAAACGAGGGAAGAAGGAGGAGGAGGAAATTGCAAGGACAAGGAGGAGGAAAGAAGATTCTCATCCTTCGAGATCTTACTCTCTGACCTGGTTGGCAAGACCAATGGTCACGGAACGAGCAAAGAACTGGAGAGAGTAATGTGGTTGCTCTATCAGGGGACTCAGAGGAGACTATGCAAGTTCTGGAAAAGGAGATACCAGGATTGGCTAAAAGGTGGGAGAGGCTCCTTGGGAAGGAGAATGTCTTGCTTTCCAAGTCTTGCTTCCAAGTCTTGGACTTCAGCCTGTTGAGGGAGAGCAGTGACTAGAGCCCCCTACACACCTACACTCAGGGCAAGGCACCTTTCACAAGCCACTCATTTGCTTCCTCCCTTTCTCCCTTCCCTTCTACATTCCTTCCTTCTTCCTTTCCATTAGTTCTTCAACAAATATTCCAGTTAACAGAGCTACCATGTCCTTTCTGTACGAACCAACCCTCTGTAAGGGTTGGTAGTGCTTGGTGGTTAAGAGGTCTGGCTTTGGAGACCATGGGCTTCATTTCAAATCCTTGTTCTACCAGCAATGCACTGTGTGTCCTGGCTTAGTTATCAGACCCTATTACTCTGAAGGATCCTCCTGCATACAATGGGACCATCCAAGTACTCACCTTGGAAGATTTAGTGAAAACCAAAATGAGGGAATTAATATCAAGCACATAAAAGAAACTAGTGTTCTATAAGCTCTCAGTAAATATTCACTGCTATTTTTTGCTTTTTCATCACAAAATACCCAACAAAAACAAAACGGGCCAAACACATATTGGCCTTTGCTACTTCAGAGTGTGCAGGAGGATCAGCCCGACAAACTTCACTTGTCTCTGGCTTTAAGAAGTTTGGGGGGGAGGGTGCCTGGGCGGCTCAGTGGGTTAAAGCCTCTGCCTTCGGCTCAGGTCATGATCTCAGGGTCCTGGGATCGAGCCCCGCATCGGGCTCTCTGCTCAGCGGGGAGCCTGCTTCCCTCTCTCTCTGCCTGCCTCTCTGCCTACTTGTGATCTCTCTCTCTCTGTCAAATGAATAAATAAAATCTTAAAAAGAAAGAAAAGAAAGAAAGAAAGAAAGGAAGGAAGAAAGAAAGTTAGTTCAGAGGGACCAGGAGATCAAAATTTCTTTCAGACAAAGTGAAAGGAAAAACACCCCACTCAATACCAAGCTTTTCCTTTGTACAGAAGCCTGAGTAGAAGGGAATAAAGGAACATCAAAGGCGGGGATGTGTCCAGGCTCCAGTGCCTGGGTGAGGCCAGACTGATTCCACGATCTGGGTGATGGCGGACCCCTAGGGCTCCGGGATGCTGAGATCTCAAGCGGTGATACTTGAAGGGGAAGCCCCTGTCAGAATGCTGAGAGGAGGTTTGTCCACAGGCAGCTCTCTGGACCCATTCCCTAGCATCCCTGAATGCCTAGCAACCTTCCATGCTCTAGAAAGTCCTTCTACATCAATATATACAGTGAGGAGCACCTACTCACTTTGGTGCTCAGACCTTGTCCTTTTCTGCCCTGACAACCTGTGGTCTCATTTTTAAACGAAGACAGGAGAATCTGGCACTTGCCTCACGGTCTGGAACCATCTTTCCTCTCTTAACTGGCTTTTTCTACCCCCCCCCCCCCGCCCCCAGGGCTGATCTCGCCTCGCACACTGGGAAAGACCAAGCTTCTTTCTTTGTTTCTTCCTTGGGCCAAACAGCATCCGGCCATCCACCTGTGCCCTCCCTGTGGTCCCTGAAGACTCAGAGTTAGATGTCCTGTACCCTTGGCCTTCGGGAACAAAAGACACACTTTACTGAAACGTCATATGTCAGCCTGAGTCCTTCCATTCTCTTAAACCCCTTACTTTTTTTTTTCTCTCTCCCTCTTTTAAACATTATGAAGAAAAAGGCAAGAAAAGAATTGAGGAGAACAGTCTACAAAAAAAAAAAAAAAAAAGAAAGAAAGAAAAAAGAAAAAAAGAAAAGAAAAAGAAAATGAAAAGAAAAGAAAAAAAGAAAAAAGAAAAAAACCCAGCAAACCCAAGCCCACTTTGGGGAGTCGAAACACCTGCACTTTCTCAGCAGTTTGAAAGGAAACAAAAAATTGCCAAGTGGTATAAAATTTGAAGAAAAATTACCCAAAGGAGGAATGGACGTTAACCACGCTTCAATTCCCCACTATGGGTTGACATTTGAAGTACTTTCTTCTCTCCTCATTCTTTCTGATTCACAGTGTGTCTGAAGAGGTGAATTGGGCACACAAAACCCAACCTCCTCTTGCCAGGGTGGCTATGAAATATGAAGGCCAGACGATTGTCTGGGCTCAGTGCATTGGAATAACATTGGTTAAATTATGGATAGTTTTTGAATAGTGTCACTTTTTTTTTCTCTGCAGATGGTTGTTCACACAGGGAGCCGGGTCTGCATAATTGTATCACTAATCAGCAGTAAGGCAATTAGTTGTGTAAGTGTGCTATAATCATTCTAACAGAAGAGATGACGAAAAGACAAAAAAAAAGGGGGGGGCCCCAAAATGTCTTTTCTGAATCCATCAACTGACAGCCATAATTAGATATATATAATTGAAAATTCCACAGTAGGGGGGCCAGCTTATACAAATGAATTTTCTCTGCTGCCCTTACGCATTTTTGTCTTGGCTGAACATCCCCCCTAGGAAAAGGCAGAAAACTCGTCATTCCAAGAGTGCATACTGTACTGGGTATTCTTCCAGACCAATGATGTCAGAATAACAATTTTGGGGGGGTGTGGGGGGTACGGGCCAGGGGACTGGAGGTTAGCGTGCTGGAAAGACAAGTGCCGAGCGCGGGCTCATAGGAATTGCGGGGCCGAGAATTATGTCGTTGTCACTGTTAGCTTGAACCCGTTTCTCGCTGGTACCCCAATGTCCCTCTTTTGGTTCATACTGGGAAATTCTGGGAAGGGCTGACTGTGCCATGAGGAGAATGTTTTGAGTCTAACTGCTTTTTAAATGAAATAAAAATAAAATAAATATTATAATAAGAGCATGTAAAAATGAACCCAGCCTGGATTATTACCACCTTCCAAGCAACGCAGTGGCAAAATGTAATTTCTACGAGCTTTTTATGGAGGAAGGGGCACACCAAGACACAGGGCCCTCTGAAGTCATGATGTGACACAGATCTTGGGCTTGGTGGACTCTCGTACGGGAGTGAGAAAAAGTGGGGTTTGAGGGATCTTCCTCACGACAGAATATCCCATCCTCACCTTTTATAAGAAAGAAGGGACTTTATTTAACTAAAGCCTGATTATCAAAACCTATAATTACATTTGGGTTAAAAATTCGTAAGTGCCTATGAGTTTGTGGAAACTGTGCAGGAAAGCTTAGCATGGAATTAATCAGATTCCTGGTCTCCCATCAGACTAAAAATCTTTTCAAATTGGAAGCGCATCCCCCCCACCCCCCCCACCCCCACCAATCTCTCTCTCTCTTTGAATTCACCAACTCTCCTATCATTTAATTGGACAAATCTTAACTGTGATTTTTTTCCCCTCCCAAAGAGGGGGCACATTGTGGCCAAAGCTTGTTAATTAAGTTCTTTAAATGCCCCCAGCTGTGCAATAAGTTTTCAAAGCAACACAACTGAATTTTTTTTTTTTTTTTTAACATTTAGTGGCTAGTTTTCAATCATGCATTATTCCCCCCTCCTTGTTTTGAGGATGGGAAAAGCTGGAATAATCTCTGGGAGAATTCCCATGCATTGTGGAATCTTGGACAGACAGTCAAATTAGAGGTGCCATTAAGGGGAGTCTAATTGGAGCCCGTTTCGGGAGGAGAGTCACAAGGGACGGTTCTTCAGGCTCACGGGGAGCTTGGCCATGCACACGGTAGTGTAGAAAGGACTAAGGAAAGTACCCAGGGAAGTAAACCTCCCCAGTAGGGGAGGAGGGTGGTGTTCTTCCTCCCCGGCAGATGGGGTTTTAAGGGAAGTGGACTGAGCCAAGCAGGCAGAGAGGGTCTATGGGCAGGATAGATGGTCACCGAGTGTGTTTCTGGTTTCCCCCTTTCCCCTAAGTGTAGCAGCCAATCTCCCCTTCTTGACCATCTCCACTAGCAGAGGTGGGGTTGGGAATGGAAGGAAAAATGGGGAAGCGAGTTCGCAGCGAGGTGCGCCATAGAGCATCCATGCTTTGAGTAACATTGATTTTGAAACAAATGATGTTCAACTTAGTAGGGTGAGGACCTTTGATCAACAGAACTTTGTTCATTCATATTCTAGTTCTTCCATAGTTTAATTCTCTTAGGGGGCATGTCATCCCCCAAGCCCTTCCCACAATGGGTGTGGCCATAGGACTTGCTTCGGCCAATGGCGTGTAGGTGTGCGTGGAAACGATGCAGGTCAAGTGGCAGCTTTAAGAGCCAAGCGTGATGGGCCTCCCTCTGTCCCCCCTGCAGGAGTGTTGACGTGGGGACTCCTCTGCCATGGGTCCCTGGATTTCCAAGATGGACGGAGCCCTCCAGGGACATCAACACCCCACACCACCCCACCCACCCATGTTAGACACGTAGCCTGAAGAAGAAATAAAGTTCTCCATGGCAGACCAGGAAGATTTGAGTGTTGTTGGCTCCTGCACGATATTGTAGCCCGACAGACACAATGTCTTAGAGTATGTAGTGAAATGGTGGCCTGGGGACCAGATCGGCTCTGCAGAAATGTTTTGTGTGGCCATGGTTTTTTATTTTTATTATTTTTTGAAAAGATTTTACTTATTTATTTAAGAGAGAGAGAGCATAAGCAAGGGGTAGGGGTAGAGGGAGAAGCCGACTCCCCACTGAGCAGGGAGCCTGATCAGGACTGGATCCCAGGACCCTGGGATCATGACCTGAGCTAAAGACAGAGGATTAACCGACAGGGCCATCCAGGCACCTTGGCCATGTTTTCTAAAAAAACTAGTTGCTACCATTAAATATCAAGAGGGCACATATAAACATCTGGCAACACTAGACTTAGATGCTTCCTGTGTAGCCGCCTGGGGTAGCAGCCCCCAGAACTCCCTGGGGCCTGGCACCAGGGGAACGTTCATATCACTTGCTATTCCCCCATGGGCCAAGATCTTCCTATGCCTGGAGGATGGGAAGAGAGTGTCTCAGGGTTTTCCCTCCTCTTTGCTTTTATCTGTATGCCACCAGAAGGGTAATGAGCAGGCTTGTTCTGGCTTCGTTCCCTATAAGGGCAATTCAGGGGTCAGTGGAGCACTCGTTGTGAGTCTAAGTGAGTACGGGCTGCAAATCTGTGATCTGGGTTTCTAGCACACTGTGTGTACATCTAAGGTCCCGTGTGTACATCTTCAGTGGACCCAGTGGGTGGGACACATCTTGGAGGGCCTCAGGTAGACTCAGTGGAATGGTTCCTTGCCAATTTCACAACTATCACACCAGGGGCCAGGCAAAGAAGAGGAGATACCATTGGCTCTCATAAGTGGGGGGCACATCTGATCCCCCTCCCCGTTTCTTCCCTACCCACCTCCTTCAGCTCCGCCCACCTTTGCCTTACTTTTTGCCCATGCAAATAAAATGGCTGGCAGCCATTTGCCCTTAAAGCACACCTTCTCCTACAGCTCTTAGATCCTTGGCATCTTTCCCCCTTGACTCAATATCTATTTGTGGCTTTTCTTTCACTGTCATGGCTTCACAGAGAGGCACCTCCCTTGCTATTTCTAAGAACCTCTGATGGATGTCAAATACAAGCCTGGACCTTCTTCCTCGCCCCACTGTGGTGTACCAAAGCCTGCCTTCCTTTTGTTCTTTCCTTCTCCCCACCCTGCCCCCGGCAGAGTTTGCTCAGTCTGGTGCTTCACTGTAGACAAATTGTGCCTGCACGTTACCTCTCCCATGGCTGTCGGCCTTTTCAATCCTCCTGGAAGGTTCCATCCTTATTAAAAGTTATCCATCACAGTACAAGACACGGACTTCTTTGCATGGCAGAGCTCCTTCCAGGAGAGGGGAAATGATGCCCGGTCAGTGGCGACTGGTCTCATCTTTGGAGAGCTGAGGCTTCCTTTTCTGGGATGCAAGCTGACTTCTATCTGGGACACCTCCCCCACTCGAGCACGCCCGC
This sequence comes from Mustela nigripes, assembly GCF_022355385.1. Lineage (NCBI taxonomy): Eukaryota > Metazoa > Chordata > Mammalia > Carnivora > Mustelidae > Mustela > Mustela nigripes. Next base: position 28,523,701 of record NC_081573.1, read on the forward strand.
TCCTGGGCTGTTGAACTGACTACGGTGTTGGTTCTGATTCTCTGCATCTTCCACTTGGCCCTGTCCTTCTGAGCCACCTAGTCAATGCTCCCACTTAGAAATTCCAGGACTGTCCCCATAAGAGGGACCGCCTGGAGGAGTGATGAACAGCGCAGGCTCTGAGACCACCTTGCAGGATTTTATCCTGGCCCTCCGGCTTACTAGCTGTGTGACCTTTGGAAAGTGACTTCAGTCCCAGCTGCCTCTGCTTTTTTTAGTTGTAAAATGGGGGTAATAACAGATTTAGCCTCAGAAGGGAGTTGTGTTGTCCAAAATGTGTTAGTGCATGTAAAACACTTCAAAGTTACCTGGCGTAACAGAAGAATTCAATAAAAGTTAGCTCTTTATCTAAACCCATTAAGATTGCATTAACCCATTAATTGCATTAAGATCAAAGGGGTAAACTCAGTCCAAAGGAATAATCCCAACCCAAAGGGGTAAACTTAACGCAAAGAGTTTCTACTTCCTTCACCCCTTTCCTCAAGAGCTGAGTTCTTAGACTTCTCACAGAATCTTCCTCTGACTGCATCCTGTTGAACCTGGGGTCACCTCTCTGACTTGGGTTTTCCCAGAGCCACTGTCACCGTGCATTGCTTCTCACCATCCTTCTCACCCCCTAAGGGTAGAAATCTCTTCTCTTCATCTCTTCCTCCTCAACGTGTCTTGCACATGACTCCGAGGAGGGTAACTACTCAAGAAGATTTTCCCTTTCTGCTTATTAATGGTGCCTCTGACCCTTTCCTAGAACAATGGGGGCTTCTTCACCCCTTTTATGCCCAAGATTCTACTAGTACTGGCTCCTGCCTTCTCCTATTTATTTGGATTTTCTTCATGTGGTCTCCCAACCAAATGGAAACAATGGGTGAGCCAAGGTCTACCACCTTGCAAGACCAGGCCAACTTTACTTTGGTTTGGAGAATGACCAGAATGAAGCCTGCTTCAGCCTTCGGAGGTGGGGGGCCGACATCTCCAAATTTTGAAATGTGTGTTGGTTCCTCCCCCAATCTCCAGGCTTTTCTAAGTCATGCTGGCTCTTTGGCAAAGTCCACCTTGTGCTTCTTTGGATTATTTTTAAAGCTTTCGTTAAGCCACACGCATTCTCATTTCTGTAATCACCCGAGAACTATATGAGCGAGCCTGAGAAACACCACTGATGTGCTGTTTGGTACTTATTAGCTTTATAACTGATGACCAGGCCTCAGGATAATGACAGTGTGGCTGTTCCACGGTCCCTCTTTAATAGAACTGATTTCTCAAGAAGCAAGTGTGTCTGCTGGCTTGGTCTATATAAGTCAGGGTTATGGAGGCAAACATAGGCTGAACAGTGGGGTCAAAAGAACCCAATGAGTTTTGAACACCCCATCCTGGGCCTCTTTGGCCAAGGTCAAATTTTCGATCCCAGCAGGCAGAATTTGGCCTGCACAATGTTTTTAGAAGAAACTAAATTTTAGCACTTCTTTAGCAACTCAGATGTTGTGCTCTTTGCCATTAATTTGTACCATTTCCTTTTGTTTGGCATCTGGCTCACTTCCTTCTCTTGTGCTCATGGACTTGGTCCCAGAAGACGACTAAAACAACTGAGAGCTTCCTCTGTAAATATGACAACGACTCCTAGGGACACAGAACCGTACAACCGAGAGCTGGAAGGAGTTCAGTCCCTTTTTAGCTATCATCCCACATCTCCCATTTCCAAGGGGAGAGATCGGAACCCATCCCTGGCCCACAAGTCACCAGTAACCAAGTCTTAGATGTTCAAGGTCACAGAATGAGACACTTTTTCTGGAACTCTTTCGAGAAGAATAAAAGCTACAGAACTGGAATCAAGGTCGTGGTCACATCACTTACTGGTTAAAGAGGTCAGATTCTGAAACGCAGAGCCCATACGTGAGGCGTCATCTGTCACGGCCTCTGCTCCATTCCTTGCTGGACCTGAAGACCTCCTCACTCGTCTGGAAAAGCCCACTCCCACCAGAGCATCAGTGAGCATCTCATAGTTTACTGAAGAACTTGAGATGGAGGCAGCAGGAGGGGTTTATGTCACTGTGTACCCCGTGTTTCTCTGAGAAGCCTTCCCAGGCACCTGGTTCCCTCCACCTTACTCCTCAGCCCAGGGGGGCCCAGGTTTCTTTCCCACACCCCTAAGTGATGGTGAGCCTCTGAAACCCCTGAACCCAGCCCCTCTCCTGAGCTTATCCATCCTCTTTCCTTATGCTGAATGACACACAACTCTCCTGCAGTTTCTGTCTCCTTCTGTCACTTACTGCCATTTTCAAGGGAGGCTAGAAATTGTGTTTGAGACCAGCAAACAAAAGATTTCTTCAGTCCCCATCACCTGCCTCCATACATGGCAGGAGGATTATAAATAACATAAAATATTTTTGTTTCTCTAAACACATATGGTCTCTACTCCCACTCCAACTCCACAGTGGGATAGGTATTATTCGCAAACCTCTCCCCACCCCCGCCAAAAAAAAAAAAAAAAAAAAAAAAGCAGAGATCAGAGAGGCCAAGTCATTTGCCCTAGGTCACACAGTTTGCAAGTGATGCAGACAGCATTCACTCAGTCCTTGCTTAAACTCCTTCTTCTTTGGGGGCATCGGATGGTAGGTAGTAGGACTGAGATAATAGATCTTGCTGGCATCAATTCTAGATGAATCTCCCTTTTAATCCTTACTGGGATCTAATAGCTCAGAGATGACAATTTTGGTTAAACACCTTTTTTTTTTTTTTTAACACTCTCATTTTAAATAGAATTTATCTGTAGGATGCTCCTCCATACTTAGGAAGAAATCCCTAATGATGATACCTCCCCAACGTTTCTTTCTCTTCCTCATCTGAGCCTTATTGTAATTCAAGCCTATACATTGCAACTGACAGTGGTCTCCTTTCTTTACTTCTTTAATTAGTACTGTCATTTTTAATCCACTGGAAAGACGAGAGGGAGATGGAATGTCCCAACAACAGACATTTATTCTGAGTCTCCAATTGTCACAAATTCACAAACTCATAAAAAGATTTTTTTTCCCTCTGCTAACCCATTAGCTCAGAGCAGAGAGAGTTAGGAGTCTTTCCCTCTTTGGGGGGCTAATTCAGAGCCATTTTTGGTTATTATGCACAAGATGTTTTTCAACTGAGTTGTCAGGTTGTTAAATGTCTTCACCATGGAGTGTTCTAGTAATTCAATCCCTCTGGATTGCCCGGAGTGTCTTAAATGTTTTGATTGCAAATACAAGAGGAAAACTGCTGTCCTGAACAGTCTGCCCTTAAATCTTCTTATGGATTAATTTGCTGTGTGGCCTGAAATAGGTCAAAAGGTTTTGGCTCAGGAGTAGAATTCTAGAAATAATCACCCTATAGACACTCTAAATCAATCATAATTAATGCACTTGCCTAGTCCTGTCAGCTGATTGCTGCTAGAGGGTGAAATAAAGAGACCCTCTCTAATACAATTTGAAAAGAGATCAAATCTGTCATTTCATCTAATAATTGAGCCAAATGAGAAAAGAGAGAGGTCAAAGTTCACTGGGTGACCTTATGTAAACCCAATAATGCATAATTCATGTCCTCTTTATGGAATTTATAAGCCGCTATAAATGGACAGGACAGAATCATCTACCCTCCGTGGCTTCTACCAAACTGTTCTTGCTTATCCTGAAATGCCTGCAGAGCTGTCCAAACTTTTCAGTAGCCTCTTCTGGCTGAATAATCCCCAAGCCTTCAATACGGGGCCGGCTTTTAATTCATTCTCCCAAGCGTGTGAAGTTAATAACTGAATAAATCACTGGCAGCTCTCTCTGAATGATATAAAACCTGTAATTTATTTATTGAGTGTTACAAATACAGTTAAAACATGTTTTCACGCAAAAATGCTTTCCCTCTTTTTAATATTATCGAAAGGCGCATATGGGTTTCGAGTTCTGGAAATGGAGGCTGGAAGATGGTGCGTCTGTGACTTGTCCATAACCTCCTGGTGTAGCGATGCTGGGAAATGGGACCTCTTCCTAGCTTGACACCCTTTGGGATGAGGAGGAGTGGGGACAAGGGGAAGCAAGGGTAAGGTGTGTCTAGAAAACCCACCAGCCATGGCTCAGGGCTTCCCCAGCCCGTGTGCTTGTGCTCGCCATGCTTCCAGACTGTGCTAGAACAAAATGTTTGTTCTAAATGCACACAGATTGTTCAGAGTTTTTGTCTCAAGCCTCTTTGTTAGCAGCAAACCAGGTACCTCCTCCTCCTCCTCCTTCTTCTTCTTTTTCTTTTGGTCCATCTCATCAGATGGCACAAAGTAGCTGTTCATTTCATTTCTGTGGGTGACCCTAGCAGGGCTCCTATTCGTTAGCCTGAGATGTCTTCAGACCTTCTAGGAGCTCTCATGTGTCGCTTTGGCAGTTGCTCCATTTGAGAGTAGCCCTCTGGTCTGGATCAAGAGATGCTCTTTGGGGCGCCTGGGGGGCTCAGTTGGCCAAGCATCTAACTTCAGCTCAGGTTATGATTGATCCTCTGGGTCTTGGGATGGAGTCCTGCAACAGGTTCTGCACTCAGTGGGGAGTCTGCTTGGGATTCTCTCTTACTCTCTCCCTCCGTCCATCCCTACACTTATGTGTGCAAACACACGCTCTCTCAAATAAATAAATAAAATCTAACCAAAAAAGAGAGATGCTTTTAGATCCAGATACTCAACATGCATGTTATTTGGTTCTGACTATATCCACAAAATGTTTGCATGTTTGTTATCAGAGACACACCTTCCAGAACACCATCTGACAGTACCAGGCACCAGTGAGTATATGGAGGAACAGGAACGCTTAAACACCACCCATGGGAATTGTTGCACATTATGTAGCAAGTTGGCAATAGTCACTGAAGATGAGGATGAGTACATACTACAAGCCAGCAGTTCCATGAGTTGGCATGTATCTTAAGGAGATTCGTACATATGCACAAGGACACAATTTGAATATTCACAGCCAAAGAAAGTAAAAGATGAAGAATAATTAAATGCTTACTATCAACAGTGTCCTAGATATCTAGCTATTGTGTTTATACCATGGAGGCACAGGCTCTGCTCTTTACTAAAAGTACAACCAAGGAGGAGGACTTTGGGGCTTTATGCCTTGCTTTTCTCCTCTGTAAAATGGGAACAAATGTATAGGGTATATCATGATAAGGATCAGCGGGTTAAGTAGAGAAAGCATGTAAATAGTGTTACATATGATTTACTATTACCATTACAGCATAATCGAAATAAAAATAAAAACCAGAGATCCTTATGCATTAACATGGTTATATATAAAAAATTTAGTGTAAGAGCAAAAAGCAATTTGTAAAATGATATGTTGCATGATTCAGTAGGAAAGCATCTATGCCATCTTTGGAAAAGCACATGAAACAGTATTATTTGTTGTTATGGTAATATTTATAAAATAAATGTATCAGAATACAAATGGATAATCTCAGTGTTGTGCTCAGTTCTGGAGGGAAATGGGCTAAATCTGCTTTAATTTTAACTGTATTGTTTTTTGTGTTTTTTTTTTTTAAAGATTTTATTTATTTATTTGACAGATAGAGATCACAAGTAGGCAGACAGGCAGGCAGAGAGAGAGGAGGAAGCAGGCTCCCCACTGAGCAGAGAGCCCAATGCGGGGCTCGATCCCAGAACCCTGAGATCATGACCTGAGCTGAAGGCAGAGGCCCAACCCGCTGAGCCACCCAGGTGCCCCAACTGTATTGTTTTATTTCCTTTGAAAATAAGAGAGATCTGAAGCAAAAAAAAAAAAAAAATTATTAAGAATTATAAAATTGGGCTAGCAAATACACTGGAGTCTGTCATTTTCTTTTCCAAAAATTTTTAAAGTTTTTTTTTGTTGTTGTTTTGTTTTGCTTTGAAATGATTATGGACTCACATGCAGTTGTAAGAAGGGCAGGGAAGCTCTGCGCGCTTTCCCGCAAACCTTGCCCTGTGTGTCTCTTCCATTTGGATATCCATCTGTATCCTTTAGCATATCCTTGTATAATAAACTAGTAAATGGAAGTGAACTGTTTTCCTGAGTTCTCTGAGCTGCTCTAGCAAGTTACTCAAACCTGAGGAAAGAGTTGTGGGAACCTCTGATTTGTAACCGTGGTCAGAAGCATGAGTAACAATCTGGACTTCCAGTTGGCATCAGAAGTGGGGACAGTCTTGATTTTCTTATTTCTTTGATACTATCTTAAAACATTTGTTTCAAATGTGTTCATAATTGTTTGTCAAAACATTTTTTATCTCATCTGCTTTAAAATCTTTGTCAGGTTGGGGTGCCTGGGTGGCTCAGTCAGCTAAGTGTCAGTTTCCTGGTTTTGGCTTAGGACATGATCTCGGGGTTGTGGGGTCAAGCTCTGAGTCAGGCTCTGCATTCAGTCAGGTGTCTGCTTGGGATTCTCTCTCCCTCTCCCTCTGCTCCTCCTCCCACTTGCTCATACTCTCTCTTTCTCTAAAAGAAAGGAATAAATTAAAAAAAAAAAAAAAGAAAAAGAAAAAAAACTTGGTCAGGTTATCTTGGTGTTGTCATCTATCTCTTGATGGGCCTTTTTCATTTAGTTTGAGATCTTACTGCTCTTTGGTATGATGAGTCATTTTTTTAATTGAAACCTAGACATCTGGGGCATTATATTAGAAGACTTTGGATGATACTGAAATCTTCTGTTTTAGCCAGTTCCCTCTGGCACTGCTCTGGCAGAAGGCAGGATTCTGGCTTGTTATTGGCAGGTGGGAGTAGAAGGGCAGGTTTTCCACCTGGCCTCCATGGACCTCTTAGTGCATGTGTGGAAGGGGACTCCTCCTTTTTGTTGGGTGGGAGTGGGAATTACAGACCACCAGATCCACACCAGGCTTCACAGATATCTCTATGCCTGGAAGGGTAGGAGTGTCTTATTACTGTGTCCTACATACTTACTTCCCCCTGACATCATAGTAGAACAAGTTGGCTTTGTTATGGCTGTGCAGAGTGACTCCTTGGATCGCGTCCCAGAGGGGAGCAGGAAGAATACCTTATCACTGCTGAATAAGGATACGAGGGCAGGTTCTCTGTGTGGTCCACTGATGTTACGGTAGGGCCTGGGGTGGCCTGCTCTTTACCATCTGGCGAAGGTGAAAGTTCTAGCTCCCTACCTGATTATTCTGCTGTCATCCTTGCAAGAGTGTTGGGGTGCTTCATTACCATTACCTAAGCTCCCCAATTGACCTTGCTTGGTGTGGGTGGGGTGGGACCACTGTGCCTTCTGTGGCATTTCATTGGAGCAGAGCGGTTACTGTCGCAAAGTTTTTCTGTCTTATAGGCTACCCCTTTCCTGGCCCCTTGGCTAGAGAGAGCAAGTTTGTTTTATCTGTACCCGTCGATATTCCAGTTTGCCAGTTTCTTCAGCTTCGAGCCTGGGATGTATGAGGCAACAAGAAAGCCCCACGGAACTCACCGCCATGTTGTTTCTTGGGTCTCAAAGTCTTCAACTGGTCTGCCTTCCTCTCTCATCTTTTATACTCTGCTGACGTTGGTTTTACATATAGTGCCTGAGGACTTTTGAGTTGTACTTAGCAGGAGGACTAGAGAAAAACAGGTCTACGCCATCTTCTCTGAAGGAAAACATTTCCAAATGTCACAAAAATGTGTTTCAAATTATAGAATGAAAATAAGCATTTAAAAAAATGAACAGGAATTTAGGGGAGTGAGGGCTACCGAGTTTGATGGAGTGAGGGCCCGGAGTTTGAGGGAGGCAGAGAGGAAGGCCCAGGAAGAGAGCCAGTGACAGGAAACCACATGGCAGAGAGAACTGGTGAGATGTTTTTCAGTAATGGAAACTGACAAGGTAAGAACCCTTACAAGCACAGTTGGCTTTTGAGCACTTTGAGAACGTAGGAAGAATGTTCTTTTACTGATCACCTCCACAAGAGAAACACGGCGTCCCCTTGCCCTTCGGAGTCTACTTTGACCTCTCATATCACCCTTTTGGAGTAACAAAAAATGACAGTAATAGTTGAATTCATCGTATTATTGCAGAGTGACCCCGTGACCCAGAGGTCAGGCCCTTGCTTGCCCGTCTGATTAGGACATTCCATAATTTTTGAAGGAACTTATCTCTGGGTCCTTTCCATTAATTAGTCCAGCACTAGCAGGTCCTTGAAGAGGAAAAACCAGTGCAGAGGGGCTCTCAAATCCCTCTTTGGAGATTAGGAAGTAAGATAAGGAAGGGAAGCTTTTAACAACCTGATGGTCACCCCATGAGCTCCAGAGAGGCAGCTATCTGCAATCTGAGAAGAGCCAAGCCACATGAGAAAAGCAAACAAACGCTGTGACCCTCGGGTTTTATAAAGCGCTAATATCTGGTGTTTAATCTGCCTGGCCAGGCCAGAGAGGACAGTGCTAAATTGCCTTCTCTTCTTGGGCCAACTTAACCTGTCATTGTTAAGCCTGCCTGCATGGGGGCCTTTGAAATCAGATATGGATGTACCACAAGGGTGTCCTGGCCCAGGCTTGGTCCAGAGCAAGTGGTCTGAGGTTCGGGAGATGGACCCCAAGCTGGGTGAGTTCTAGAGAACCCGTGGGCTGCCACAGGATGGTACAGTGAGAGGAATTTGTGGAGGGCAAGTAGGCGACCTGTCTCAGACCCGAGCCCCTTCTGCTTCCATAGATTCGAGGGGGATGGCATGGGACAAAAGTGAAGCACGTGACACGGGACGCCCTCAGCTTATGCCCTTCATTGGCTGGGTGGCAATGGGGAGTGACTTCACTCCTCCAACTTCAAGTTCCTTTGTCCATACAACGGAAATAATAGTGGAAACTGTACCAGGTTTGTGGTAACGATGAAATGCAAGCACATTACAGGGGAAGTGTTCAGTGAACAGTATATGCATTATTTTTAGCACAATGGTCTAATGGAATATTCATAGAGAGAGCCGGAAAGAATCTTTTAGAACTGAGTCTAATCATCTCATTTTACAGAAGGCTAGCTGAGATCCAAAGATGTTGCTTATGACCCTCTCATGCTTATTGACTGGTTAGAGGCAGAGCCCCTAGGGTACCCTGTAGCCACTTCCTTGGGGTTCAATGTCCCCATCAAATTTAGGTTATAGTTTGACCTGATGAACATGTTATCTGACTTTTTAAGAATAATTTTTTTTTTTTTAAATGCATGTCTTAAGAAAGTTGCCCTGGATGAAAGAGAAAAAAGTCAAAATTGGTAGCCATGAATGAAAGTGACTGTTAAAGAAGATCCAGGCGCAAACACCTGCAGAGAGGGACATGTGTCCTGTCATAATCATACTGTGTATAAGGCCAGACTCGTTTCTGCCTCATGGGGTGAGTGATCCCAAGTGCATTTTAATGCATGTTTTATTTCTCCATTGATTTTAATTAAAAGGATATTGTCAAGGTTGCTAGGCATAAATATTGACTGATTTTGACACTACGGTGGTCCCAAAGGGTCAGGCTTGCTTTTTCAAGGTTCTTGTATCTGTTTTGGACTCCTCACACTTCCTTTTTGGTGTGTGGGAAATATCAGAAATAGAGCTATTCCAACATGTTTGAGATACGACGCAGATTGGGGGAAAAAATTAAAGATCTTTCTGATTGCTAATCATAGCTCGCAAATGAAATCTTGGGCCTCGTCTATGCCAGAATTCCATGATTTTTATATGCCTCGTAAAATTTCCTAAGTAATCCTCTGATTCTTGCATCAGTTTGGCTAGCATATACACATGTTTCTGTATCTCCAAACACCCATATGGACATTAGACATCCTTTGAATGGAGGGAAACCGTGTGCTCCTTCAAAAGATGATTTTACTGTAAGAGAATCCTGTCGCCTATCAACCCTGACCCCCTTTCCCCAACCTCTACTCCAGACCTGAGTTCTTTTGTAGTTTTTTTTTTTTTTTTTAAGATTTTATTTGTTTATTTGACAGAGAGAGAGAGGGAGAGAAGGCACAAGCCAGGGGAGTGGCAGAGGGAAAGGGAGAAGCAGACACCCCCCACCACCACCAATTAAGCAAGGAGCCCGATGTGGGGCTCTATCCCAGGACCCTGGGATCATGACCTGAGCAGAAGGCAGATGCTTAACCCACTGAGCCACCCAGGGGCTCCCCTTTGTGATTTTTAAATGATTATAACTCCCAAAGTGAGCAAGTTGTCTGGTCAGGCATATGATTCACGCTCATTGCTGTCTAGGGCCCAGGAGGCCTCAAGATGGGGCCTGGCATTTCAGGGTTAATTCTGGCAGAAGCCAAAGCAGCAGGAGGTTACAGAGGCCCAGCACTATATCAGGAGGAGGGGGACTTAAGGCATAAGCGGTGTGAAATGCGTTATGAACATTCTCGGCAAAGAGCAATTGTCTTTCTCTTGTTGATAGTAGAAAATCAATACGGTTGTTTTCTGTTCAGTTTTCAAGGGCACAAGTCTCTGCTCCTTCAGCCTGGAGAAGTTCATAGGGTGGTTAACGAAATGTCAGCCGTGATAGAACAGTGCACGCAAAATTGACATCCTTCTGCTCTAAGTCTCCCCAAAGGGAACTGGGAGCCCCAGTGGGAGGCAGAGCATCCTGGGCTCTGGGGAGCAGGTGGAATGAGCGCCAGGCACCAGAGGGAACAGATGGACAGGGGAGACCCACGGTCCCGTCCATGGTTCAGGCACCTGGCGTCAGGAAGGGAGAGAGACTCTGATCAGCGGAGGGGCTGCCCAGAATTAGATACAACATCATAGGACCCAGCAACATTCTCCTTTGCTGCTCTTGATTGTACTCTCGGGGCCCTGTCTGGCTTGTCATATATATTATTTCGCCTTCTCCCTTCCAGATGACCTTCCCTTTCCGCACTTCTCCATGCACTTCTCTAGTGTCCTCTCCTAAGTAGCTGAAGATCAGGATTCAGCATCTCCAGGTGGTTAAGAGGCAGGATCTGGGATTCAGATCCAGGGTTTAAATCCTGGATTGGGCATTACTTGGGAAAGTTAACTTGAACTTCTCCCGAGCCTCGGTTTCTTCAACTGTAGAAGTGGGCGATAGTCGCACTGACCTCCTGAGAGCGTTGTCTCATGAGATTACAAACGAGGACAGCCTCGTGGACCAAAAGCTCTCAGACCTCCTCTTTTGCTCATCTTGGGCCTCCCTGTTTCCATGAACAGCCCCTGTCTGCAGGCGCACATCTCATCTGTAGGCCAATGAGCAGATGTCTTAACTTGGAATGGTTGAGAACGTACCCTTCCCCAAGTACTCTTCCTACATCACAAAATGCTGTCAGCTCGTCATATCATGCAACTTCCTGTAAATCCCCAAGAGGAAGGGCAGAGAAAGCTGGTCCTCTGAGGTGTTTTCCTAGCAACCTTTCTTTACACCAAAGTGACAACTCTAATTACGGGGTCTTGGCGGGTGTGGCAGTCAACTTGGGGAGATGCCTGGGACACAAGAAGGATTTCTTAGACCCCCTGAAATCACATTATGTAGAAATATCTACACTGCCTACAGTAAGTCAGGCTGATTCTCATGGGAAAAACCAAATTTTCCATGGTAAGTTATAGGTTCAGTCCATAGTCATATACAAGGCCAGTCTGGATAGATTAAAAACTGCCTACTGACATATCCCCCAATACCTGTGGCTTAAGACATAATTGTAGGCATCTTGCTTATGTCACAGTCCCAGGAGGGTGGGGCTGGGGGCAGGGCTCTCCCAGGGACCCGAACCCCTTCCCTCTCAAGGATCCCCTCTTGCCTGTAGACTTGGAGTCCTCTCCATATATGGAGGAAGGGGACAAGAATGAAAGAAGGGGTTCAGAAAGCAGTGTTATGGGCCAGAAATGGACGTGCCCTTCTGCCCCCATTCCATTGGCCAGAGCTCAGTCACTAGGCTGCATCAAACTGCAAAGGAGGCTGGGAAAGCAGTCTCTCTGGGTGCCTGGGGGGACAAAGGAAATAGTTTGATGATTAACTAGCCATAGCAATGCAATTCCTGCTTTTCAGTGGGGGAGGGGCTGATCCTGTCCTTTAAGGGAGGAGCTGGAAAAGGCCAAGGAGTCATAGTTCACGTGGAGGGATGGGGCCAGGGTGAAGGGAGTGAGGCACCGGAGTACAAAATTTAAGGAGGCTCCCCCTCTCAGGTTCCTGCAAGTGCACGGTGGATACCTGTGAGGGGTGCCCCCTTAAACAGCACACCCCAGGCACCTCACTCTCTTTACACTCCCACGGGCTCTGCTTTCCATAACATTTTCAGGTTAATCTATTGGTCTTTTTTCTTTTTCACATTTTTTCTTTTCCGCATTGAGTGATCCTGACCCTTCATTTCTATAAATTTTCACAATTTTGCCAAAATATCTTCCCCCCAGACAGACTTCTGATTCTTGTGGGATTAATCACTCTGCAAGTTGTCCCCTCCACTCATGCAGCGGGACGACAAAACCAATGTCTCTCACTCCCCATGCATCTCAGCAGTCAGCGCAAAACTGGCCACGCATGAGGTGCCCACATAAGAGATTTGGGCTAAGAGAAGGAGCGACAAATAGTCTTTACATCTCCGGATAGCTCCACAGTTGCGTCTGTCTTTTTCTGTGACTCTCACTCCCGCCCATTTCTGTAAGCAGCAGGTCAACAGAAGTTGCATGAGCAGCAGAAGAAAGTCCGTCTGGAGTAACCCTGTGATGTGCTAGGGGTCCCAACACAGGATTTTCTTCCTCTCCATGCATGATGACTGGCTGTCCATTGGAAGGCAATGTTGTGGAGCCGTGTGTCTGCACAGGTATGTACACACACAAACATCCTCAAGCCTCTGTTTTTACACAGCGGCATGGCTAGGATTCTGCACCTGTTGTATAACGAAGTGATGGCCAAGGTTTAATTCTGCATAGGCTCTGGGGTTTCTGAATGCCCTCAAAATCCAACAAGAGAAGAGGTCTGCTGGGGTCTCAAGGAAGGCCTCCAGAAATAAAATACTGTGAGAAGCAGAAGTTCAAAAATCACCCGGATGTAACGGTTTCTTCCTTCCTTAAAAATGTTCCTAGGCATGTGAATTTCTCCCTTACACTCTGACTCTCTCCACCATAACATTCTGGAAAAGGAGAAACAGACTGAAGAGGCCAGCTTCAAATGAAAATGAGGACATCCTCTTAAAAAGGAACCTAAAGCAGAACCCCACAGCTAAAGCCCTTCTCCTGTCTCTTTTTCTTTATCAGGACATTGTAATTGAGTCCGTTAGAAAAACTGATGAACCGTTGCCCTAACTTTTCTGTGGCTTGGAAGCATTTACATCTTTTTTTTTTTTCTTGTTGGGTGGGAGGAATGAGAGGGTATCCCTGTCTTTTCTGCAAACCCAGTTTTCTATGACTAAGGAAAGGGACATCAAAGGGCTCATTGAAACAGATAAAATGCCTCATCAAGTAGCTCTAATAAAACAGTATCTTGATGGTCCTTGAAAAGGTGGATCAGAAGCATATGGACTCAATTTCCCTTGGAAAAATCAACTGGGAAAGAGAAAACCAAGTGGTGGGGGTAAAGTGTTTCAAGTATTTTATTCCGTTTCCGGTTCTGAAATAGAACTCTAACTCTTTGTCCATTAAGAAAAGTCCAGTGGAGTTGATCTTAGCTCTGGATCCAGGTTAAATGTTGACTCCCAAGGACTCCAGAAAAATTAATTGAAGAAACCCAAAGGGTGTTAGTTTAGCTACAGTCTATCTTTAAATATAGCTCTCTGCCTTTTTATGGGCAAATGCAAGACCTTCCTCTTGGGTGGGGGGAGGGGAAAAGGAAGGGGGTAGGACTCAGATTCTCCAGTTTGCAACCTCTTGTTCCAGGCCTTCCATCTTCAAATGTCATCAGCTCTGAAATGAGCACTAAATCGTCACTATATCTCTTGCAATTGTCAAAGGCTCCTTTGTTTGGTGTCAATTAGATAGGAAAGAACTTTCGATAATTCAATAGTTCTGTATTAAAGGGCAGCTCAACCGCACATAACTTATCTCTACGGTTATCAATTGTTTTTATGGAACAGGCTAGTGAGGATCACTTGGCTATCTCACCAGTCACCCATCAGGGTTCAGATTCATCTGAGTAAATGTAGAGTTATGATTTAATTACTGAAAGGTTGGGTTCAAATACAAGGGAATGAGACTTGTTTATAGAATGACGGCTTGTTTTTCTCAGTTACTAATCATGAGCTTAATTTTTAATGGAAGAGCATTGCTAGCATAATTAACACCCAATTTACATGTGCATCCATAGAACCAATTAATTAAATTTTATTGATGTCTAGTTGCTCTTTAAAATGCTTTCCAAATGCCTCCAAATTGATTTTAAACTGTTGATAGTGGCAGTCAGTTTACACTTTTCTTGGGTTTATGAAATACTATCCTCTTCATTCATTAAAATATGCTTTATCTACGAGAGACAGGCCATCATTTGCTAAGGATATCTTGCATGGGGTACACAGTGTGATCTGATAGCTGTGTAAGTTCAAACAGTCTTAGAAAAAAAACGCTACAGTACCTGGGGGCGATGGTTAGGTGACCCCAAGGATCTGAAAAGGAAGAAAGGAAGAGGGCCTTTCGAAACCAGAGCAGAGATAGGCAAAGTCAACTGAGAGAGACAAAAAGCTTCCAGAATAGCAGAATAAGATTGTGACCTGAAGGAGATGTTAACACATCTAAAGAAACAGCATTTCTGGTGGATCCCAGTTGAAGCTTGAAAAAGCTTGTAATTTAGTGCTGCAGAGACATACAATCACTGTGGGAAAGACTTTGGGCATTTTGACTTCTCAGTTCCTCTCAGATGACAAGCATTTTTGCAAATTGAAAATCTCTAGCTGATATGTTAATCTGATGCCAGTCAATTTTAACTTCATAAAAGTCCCCTTCTTCTACTCACTAAAGAGGTCTTCTATCACATAGTTTCCCCTCCCCCCCACACATATACATTAACACACACACATTAAGAGGGAAGGAATGAGATGTCCGTAAGACTTCAAGTGTTCTTGATTTCCGTGATGGTGGCTTTGCATGGTACACCATTCAAAATACATTTGGATCACATTAAGCTCAATGAGATGGAAAGAATGGCCAAGGATCCCTGATAGCCTCTCTTCCTTAGGCACCCTCCAGAAACAGAGTTCTCTCAGATCTGGCCATTTTCCTCATCCCCTCAATCTTTATCAGGTTTTTCCTGGGCTAGTGCAGTAGCATCCTAACAGTTGAATTCACCTCTAGACTGGGGCCTTCCAATCTGTTCTTTATACTCTGGGTGAAATGATCATGTGAATTGTCAATACACCTCCCCACCTCCCTCAACACACACACACACACACACACACACACACACACACACACAATGACCCTTTCTGAATGGCACACGGTCATTGTGACAGTCCTGTTTATGGGACTATTAGAGTCCAATCTGTCTCGCCATAGGCATATCAACTCCATGAAGGTAATGACAATGTCTGTTTTATTTTCTGACGTGTCTCCCATACCCAGTAGGGTACCTGGCTTTGGGAGGCAGGTATTCAGCATGTGTTAAATAAATGAAGAAACACGTCCCATTTCCATGGACCGAGTTAGTGTCCTGGTGCCCACCTCAACTGCAGTCGTGTGTTTTAGTGTGAACCAGTTTCTCACTCACAGAACCCTGAAACACAAGTCAGTGTGATTCTATTGAAATGGAAGATCAGATGCAAGACAAATTAAGAAACAATCATGATATTCCCTCAATGATCCTCGTCTAGTCCCAGCCATTGCCACTTAGGCTTATGTGATGACTTTTCTCCTGGAAACTACTGATCGCCATAAATGGGTGAAGGCATGAGTAGGGCTGGGATCCTATCAAGGGACATTTTATAATACGATCACTGCTGACACCCAGTAAAAGTGGAGGAACACTCTGTATTAAGTTGTGACTACTGAGTATTTTAGAATATTAAGGGGCATTGGGAATCAAATAAAGACAGCACCTATGAATATGGAGACTTCTCTGAGTTGCTCACCAACAGGGGCAAGTTTGTGTGAGCTTTCTGGTCTCACCGAGTATAAAGCAAATGCTTCTTAAAAAGGTACTACTTCCCTTACAAGATTATTTGGCATTTAGCGTAAAGCTACAGGAATATAAATAGGTTTGCCTTGGCTCAGCACCAGATACAGATATGAACTTCATTTGTATTTGGAGACTTAAGAGTTTCCTTTAAACTTCCTTTGGAGACATCAAAAATCAATGAAAGATGGTAGATGTATGGGATTTGCAGGTGCAAAGCCTCCAAAGAAATTCTGCATCTTAAATAGTCAGCTTTTCCTGGAGGCTGGAGGCAGATGGCATTGCCTGAAGGGGAGAAGCTGGGATACAGGTTCCAGATCCCCAAGCCCCTGAAAACTACCCTTGAGGAATGATTTCAGCTGCTTCTTTGAGTTGATGGTCAAACACCAAATAGGAAACTTACATGACTCAGTGATAGGCATTAACTCCAAAAATGGGAGGCTAAAGTGAAAATATAATGGGGGAAAGCATACAATTTGTAACACGGCAGAGGTAGGTTTTATTCCCACTTGTTACACTATTTGAACAAGATACTTCCATTCTGAGCTTTGGTTTTATCATTCATAAAATAGAGAGGACAGTGCCATTGCTAACATTTATGGGGAAAATGTAAGTAAGACGCCTAGTCTTAGCGGGCATTTACAGAGTTGTCAACTTTTTGTTAGGCTCTTATTCTATATTTAACCTTAATCTGCTACTTACTTGACTTGAAATGCAAAATAAATTGAAATATGAGATGAGAATCATAATTTGACAAGAAAACTAGGCCAGTGGGTCTCATGGATAAGTATAATTGTAGAGTTGAAATTTATTTACTTATTTTTTTAGAGATTTTATTTATTTATTTTTGAGAGAGAGAGAGCGCAAGCACAAGCAGGGAGAGCAACATTCAGAGGGAGAAGCAGGCTCCCCCCTGAGCTAGGAGCTCGATGTAGGACTCTATCCCAGGGTCGGGGGTTCATGCCTAAGCCAAAAGCAGAGACTTAACTGACTGAGCCACTTCGGTGTTCCCAGAGTTGAAATTTATACACAGGTTTTCAGACCATGCTTTCCCCCCTGTGCCAGGCAGCTTCTGAAAATATATCAGTTCTCTTGTTTTCCCTCTGGCTTAAAGAGCAGTGTTTTCTGAGATTGCAGTTCTGGAGCTGGTAGGTTCACCAGCTAGAGTATCTAAAGCCTTCCCAGGGACCACTCTTGAAGAAGCTTTACCCTAAGGTAACGCAGAACAATGAGGTGGGAGAAAACTGGACCCCTGAATGACCTCATGAAATAGAGTCGCCCATGATATACAGGTGGTCAGCTCTCCTGAGGACATTTTTAAAAAGAACCTTTTTTTTTGGGGGGGGGGGTTTTTTTTTTTTTTTTTTAACAGACTCTGTGCCCAACATGGGGCTTGAACTCAGGACTCCAAGATTAAGACTTGTATGCGCTACTGACTGAGCCAGCCAGGCGCTCGCCAAGAAGAAGCTCTTAATAATAAATTTTTATATTATATAAATATAATATGCTAGAGATCTATAATGTGCTAGAGATCTAGAGATTATATAAATATAAAATAAAAATGTAGACTATTTTATTAAAACATATATGAAATTTGAATAATAAAATATTTGTTATTAATGAGATGTAAAATTTACATCCTTTTTAAATTAAAAAAAAATTTTTTTTAATTAAGTAAACTCTTTGCGTACCATGGGCCTGAAACTCATGACCCCAAGACCAAGAGTCATGTGCTTTACTATCGAAACCAGCCAGGTGTCCCTACAACCTTTTTCTTACACTAAGCTTTCAAAATCTAGTTGATTTTTCTGCTTACAGAGTCTCTCAATTGGGATGATAAATTTTCATTGGATATACTCCATCTGTGTTTATATTTCGTAACACGTACAGCTGAAGATGAAGATTTTATATTTCCAAGTTATTCAAAAGTTACTTCAGATTTTGTTTCTGCGTTGACCCTACTTTATTACTTAAAATCAATTTTTTGACATATAAAAGACTGTGCCTAATTTATGTACACAACTTGATGAGTTTGGAGATAACTGCACACTCATGAAACCATTACCACAATTTCTGACATAAACTATCCATCACCTCCGAAAGTTTCCTCCAACCCTCTTCATTTATTATTTTTTATGATAGGAACACTTAATATAAGATCTACTCTCTTAATTATATTTAAATGTATGATACAGTATCCTTAGCAATAGGCTCTACCCTGCATGGTAGATCTCTAGCATTTATTCATCTTGCATAACTGAATCTTTGTACTCTCTAATTGCCATCTTTCTGCTTCCCCAGGCTCTGGCAGCTACCATGTAACTCTCCACTTTTGTGAGTTTGACGATTTGTATCAATTTGTGTCGTGTAATCTGTGTCGTGTAGTAGTTGTCCTTCATTGTCGGGTTTATTTTCACTTAGCATGATGCCCTCCAGGTTTACCTATGCTGACACAAATGGAAGGATTTCTTTCTTCTTTAAGATTGAATAATATTCCTCTATATTTACATGGACCACATTTTCTGTGTCTACTCATCTGTCAATGAATATTTGATAGTTCCATGTCTTGGCCATTGTGAATTATGCTGCGATGAACACAGGAATGCAGATATCCCATGGAGACTCTGATTTCAGTTTCTTTGTTTCTTCAGTTCTCTTTCAACACCCAGAAGTGATGTTGCCGGATTATATGGTAGTTCTATGTTTAATTTTTTGAGAAAACTTCATATTGTTTTTCAGGGTAACTGCGCCAATTCACATTCTATTAACTGTGTAGAAGTGTTC
Organism: Mustela nigripes; assembly: GCF_022355385.1. NCBI lineage: Eukaryota > Metazoa > Chordata > Mammalia > Carnivora > Mustelidae > Mustela > Mustela nigripes. The sequence continues at coordinate 28,542,543 of NC_081573.1, forward strand.
CTTTTTTCAAAATCACATCCTCACCAATATGCTATTTTTTTTTGCCTTTTCTTTGTTTTAACTTTTTTTTTTTTTTTAAATAAAGGCCATCTTAACAAGTATGAGATGACATCTCATTGTGGTTTTGATTTGCATTTCCCTGATGATGAGTGATGTGGAACACCTTTGCATGTGCTTTTTGGCCAGCTGTTAGTCTTTTCCAGAGAAATACTCCTTTGCCATCTAAGACAATTTTTTTTTGTCTCTTTTTGCCATTGAGTTACAGAAGTTCCTTATATGTTTTGGGTATTAAGCCTTTATCAGATACATGGTTTGAAAATATTCTCTCCCATTCTGTAGGCTGCCTTTTTGTTTTTATTTTAATTGTTTCCTTTGTTGTGTAGAAGCTTTTTAGTTTGATGTAATTCCACTCGTTTATTTTTGCTTTTGTTACTTCTGGTGTCATAGCCAAGAAATCATTGCCAAGGCCAATGTCAGCAAGATTTTTCCCTATGTTTTCTTCTAGAAGTTTTACAGTTTCAGTCTGACATTTAAGTCTTTAATCCATGTTGCGTTTATTTTTGTATGTGGTATAAGACCTGTATTTCATTTTTTGCCCATGGATAGCCAGTTTTCTCTATGCCATTTATTATAGAGACTATCCTTTCTCCGTTGTAGATTTTCAGCATACTTGTCAAAGACCAGGTGACAATATGAGAGTGGGTTCATTTCCAGGCTCTCTCTTCTGTTCTATTAGCCTATGAATGGGTTTTGATGACTGTAGCTTTATAACATATTTGGAAATCAGGAAGTATGATGCCTCGAGTGTTGCTGCTCTTGCTCAAAATTGCTTTGCTATTTGGGATCTTCTGTGGTTCTACATGAGCTTTAGGATTTTTATCTATTTCTGTAAAAAATGTCAAGATGTTCAACAGGGTTGCATTGAATCTGTAGATAATGTGGGGCGGTATAGACTTTTAATGAAATTAATCACTAATTCATGAAGATGGGATGCCTTTCCACTTATCTGTGCTCGCTTTATTTTCTTTCATAGGTGTTATGCTTTCAGTGAGTACATTTTTTTTTTTAACCTGCTTGGCTGTTTATTCATATGTACTATTTTTTGTTTTTTTTGTTTGTTTTGTTTTGTTTTTTTGGATAATATTGTAAGTAGGATTGTCTCCTTAATTTTCTGAATTTCAGACGATTCGTTGTTCCGAAGGTTTTTACGTGAGAGAATGAATTCCTGTCTTCTGCTGAGTCTGGGCTCTTGCTTGTGTTGTTCTTCCTGGTCTTTCATCCTCAATCGATCTCAGATTTAAGACCCAGATTAAGTGCCACCTTCCCCAGTTCGCTTTATCGCACTGGGATTTTCTCTTTGTTGAATCCCAAATGTGAAAAATGACACTCGGAGTCTGTCTCAAAACTTACTACTTTGTTCTCCAACCATTCTAAGAATCCCTTTCCCTAAGTATCCTTTTCCTGGATCCTTGACTCTGTCCAGCACAATTCTGAGCGTATGATAGAGGCCCAGGAAATAGCTGTCAATTGATTATTTTGGCAAGCTGAGAGCTCCTATATATACTATAATCAATTCTCAAAATAAACAACAACAACAAAAAAAATTCCTAAAACACGTGTACTAAAATTGCCTTGAATCATAATGTGAGCTTCCTTTAATGATCCAGAAGGCAATGAAAAAAAAAAAAAAAAAAGAAATGAACTCAGAAGTCCTCCTCTGCATATTCTTGGATAAAGCATTCCCACCTTTCCATTTTAGCACAGATTAGTTAAGATTTGTGGTTGCTTGGCCCTCTCTACTGTGGTGTAGGTGAATCTGATAGAAAGGGAGAGAAAAAAAGTTGCATTATTATTATTTTACATGGCACCTAATTTCTTATGCATTGCATTTAGAATCCATGGACTAATGATGAGAGCCTACCCAAAGTGTACATACAATATGCCACTGTGAGTATTCAGAAGATAAATTAGCTTGAAATAAACAAAGAAATCCAACCCTTATTAGTGTGGGCATATCTCTGCTAATATTTGCTGTACATGGTTAAATGCCAAAGCAGTCACACATAGATCTTCTATTCAGCTACACTTAACTTCAAAGCATCAAATTGTTAAGGATGGAAAAGAAATATCAAGCTCTTATTTGAATTGTCCCTGATTTTAATCTACAGAACATCAGCATTAACATAATGAGATTCCCAGTTAGTAGAATATCCTTCCCTCCCTCTGGGAGAGTTATCCTTAGAGTCAGGCATCATTCCAAATATGAGGCTGGGACAAATCACACATTACTTTTTATGGTACAAGATACAAATATCATTTCTTAATAAATTAAGAACTTCTTAGGTTAGTTTACATCCTCTTAAATATGTCACAAACTATTAAGTTGTTGAAAGCAAAAATAAAAGAAATTATCCCCCTACTCAATTAGGCATTTGCTAATTGAAGAATTGAAAAAATTTGAAGTTTGTTTAATATGTAAGCTTTTTGTTTGATCCTAAGTGAAATGAGGTAATTTCTTTGGGTAGGTATACTACAGCATGTACCTAAGTACATTTGTATTTCCTTATAGCTTTTCTTTTTGTAGTGTAGGTAGATAGGATAAAATTATATTCAACAGGAGATTTCTATCCAGAATAAATAAACAACACACACATATCAATAAGAAGACAACTCAATAGAATATAAAATTTGTAAAATAACCAATAGTCATATTGGACATCAGAGAAATGCAGAATAAAACCATAATGAAATATGAACATATATCCACCAGAAGGGCTGATTAAATGATAATAATAATAATAATAATAATACCATCAACTGACATTGCTGATGACATGTGATATTGGGAGCCAAGGCAGCCAACCTGTGATACATGAGAACTAAAAGTTGATAAGCAAAAGATAAACTTTCAGAAGAACTGAAAAAACTGGTTCTCTGAGATCATTGTTGACAGTATTGTTGAGCCTCTATACCAATACAAGCCATCACCTACCCTGAACCTCCTGTTATGGAAAAACAGATAGATGATGGATAGATAGATAGATAGATGGAAGATAGATGATATATAGAAAGAAGATAAATAGATGATAGACAGAAAGTAGATAGATAGATAGATAGATAGATAGATAGATAGATGATAGAAGACAGAAAGAAGATAGACAATAGATGGAAAGATAGATGACAGATAGATAGATAGAGAGATGATATACACATACATAGACATACAACCTTCTGTTTAAGCCACTGTTGTGTCAGATTTTCCATTATGTTCCTAACTTCAGAAATGTTACTAACTGATAATGGAACAGGTATCCTGGAAACCTTCTTTTTTTTTTTTCTTTCTTTTTATTTATTTATTTATTTGACAGAGAGAGATCACAAGTAGGCAGAGAGGCAGGCAGGGACAAAAGAGGAAGCAGGCTCCCTGTTGAGCAGAGATCCCGATGTGGGGCTCGATCCCAGGACCCTGAGATCATGACCTGAGCCGAAGGCAGAGGCTTTAACCCACTGAACCACCCAAGTACCCCTCCTGGAAACCTTCTATTTTGGCTTTAGATTCCTTCTACATGAAGCATCATTTCTTAACAGTTCCTTGGACAACTGTAGCTCTTTTCTGCCTCTTGGACTTAATGGCCATTTAAATTTAATGCACTTACCTCCCTTATTCCTTTACAATTATTTGCAGATTTTCTGGACAACCTGTATTGCCTTACAAACAAAATGGTTGGAAGGGTAGGAAACACGGACAAAAAAAAAAAAAAAAAAAAAAAAAAGAAAAAGAAAAAAGAAAAAAGAAAAGAAAAGAAAAAGAAAAAGACCTAAATTCCTATCACCCAGAGATAAAAGCTCTAACTTTGGGTTTTAGATTAACTTCCCTATCATTTCTCAATGTGTAAAAGTACCTGTGTAAGAGTGAGCACACACTTAAGTCATCACCACACTCTCAGTACCTGGTATTGCACGATACGTTATGGGAATTGGTTGGGGGCAAGCACAGACTTGCCACTTGATTGCCAGTGTTTAGATCTTGTCTGTGTGATCCTGGACAAGTTATGGCCCCAGTTTGTTCATTTGATGGATATGAGGCAGCATAATAATCAGGCCTCCCTTGTGGAATGGTTGAGAGAAATAAATGAGTTTATACATATAAAACTTTAAAAATAGTGCTTGGCATACATAAGTGTGACCTCGGAGTAAATTTACCCAGCAATCAATATTTGTTGAATGAAATATTCATCACCATCCTTTTCATAAGAAAACAAAAATGAGTGGACAGAGAGAGTAAGGGAGAAAATTTTGTCATCAGAGTTTTTATGGATGGGCAGCTGAAACTCCTTCCTTCAGGAAAATCCTAAGATTACCTATATGTGTTCTATACATTTCTATATAGCTATGGTGGTGGATGATCTGGAAAGAATGAGAAGTGTGTGTGTGTAAATAAAGTAGACCCTAAAAATAATTGCCAAAATACCAAAGAAGGTCATTATTTTCTTAGACACATGGATGTGACCTGGGCAATGGTTAAAGCCTTGGAATAACCAGCTGGGTGAAAATAAGATTTGAGTGTCCTGGATGCCTTATGAGGCAGAGTGCTGAAGAGAGGGCCTTGCTCCCCTGGAAGCCAACTTGCGAGCTGGCCTTTTCCTCAGGAGAACCTAAGGTGGGGGAGCATATGGATGGCACAGGGAATGTATTGACCAATCAACCATGGGAAAAATATCAAGATTTATCATCTCTTGGAGTAAAAATTGACCCCAATTTAACCTCTATTAATATTTATTTCTCAGGTCAATAAATCTAGAATTTGTCTTAGTAAAAGTCAATATCAGTTGAATTCTGTCTACTCTTCTTAAGGGGCAAAGCAAAAGAGAGAACTGTAATTTAAATATGTTAAAAATACAATAATGAAGTCACACACAAAGTCCCCAGGGGGGAAAATAAAAACACATCTGACTTCAAAACAAATGGGAATTCAACCCCAAACATAGGCTGTCTTGATTCCTCAGTTAGGATCTCTGGTGGAAGGGAAATTCATCAACTGGAAGGAACAGCATGGGACCATGTTCTGGGCTCTGGGTAACCTTGAGCTCATCATTTCCCTCCACTGAGTCTGTGTTCTCTGATCTGGAAAAAAAATCCCTCCCTATTTCTATCTCTATTGTTTTATCTATTCTACCTTCTACCCAAGAATTTCAGCTCTGTTGTACTAGGTAGTTCCCTTGCTTTCTTTGCATGCATCTTGCTGATCTTACTGAAAGGAGAAATTAAATGATATCACTATATTGTGTTTTAAGGAAAACATAAAATTGGATATTAAGGGCTGATTATGAAGCTAGCAAATCTTTCTCCCATTTTTTCTCAATGTTGCCTTGTACTCTCAGAAGGCCTCATGTGGGAGGAGCAGCTAGATGTCAAGAACCATGTGGTTGGGTCATTAGTTTTCAGAGTTCTTGCCCAACCACAGAATCCTCCTCTATCTTCTATTCCTTACCTCATTCTGACTATTTTCCTTTTCTTGTGGAGAGTAAATTTCAGTCCCCTTGGGAACACTCTTTCTTCCATGCATTGCAGGGTCCTATGTTACCCCTGTTTTGCTCATTTCTACCTTGCCAATGCCAACGAATGCTGGGAGGTTTCAGTGATGCTGTCATTAGGGAAACACACTGTAACATGCAAAACATAAGATAATTATAAGGCCTCCTACTGTTCTTAATTCTCTTGAGCTAATCTGTATATTTCAAACTGACATCAAGTAGGATGGTATAGAGCAGGCAGTAAAGTTTGATTTTCATGACTTGACTATATGCCTGGTTCAGGCAGATGAATGGGGGTGGGGAATGGGCTTCCTGGACTAGATTTTCTAAAGTAGCTTTCTTCCCACTCCCATCATTGCATCATTCTTTATCAGAGCACTCACTCTCCTTCATAGTACTTACAACAACCTCCTATTATTTTATTCATTTATTTGTCTGTTTGTTGTTTATCTTTTTTATGAAAATTCAAGTTCAATAAGGATAGGAATCTTGTCTGTCTTGCATTTTTGGATTCCCTGTGTCCAAGACATGACTGATGCTTAGTAAGTATTGATTGATTGAATAAATAAATAAAGACACATATTAATGAATATTAAAAAATAATCAATGTGGTAGATTAAATTAGTAGCTCCAATTCTTCCCCTTTCCCTCTCTACGTGCCCTTTGCTGTGCAACTTTGAAGTTCCTTCCATGAAAGGGGAGAAATACATTTCCTTGCCCTTGGCTTTTGCTTTGGTTATGGGACTTATTTTGGTCAATAAAATGAGACAGAAATGATGGTGTGTGAGGCCCAGGCCTTTTTGCTTGCCTCCTTTCACCTCTCCCTATACCATGAGAAGGACATGTCAGGGACAGTCAGTTGGTCTCAGGAGAGGATGAGGGACTCCTGGAGCAGAGCTGCCCATAGCCCAGGAGCTTAGATCAGCTGATAGTTTCTTACATAACAATACCACTGACATAAATAAGATAAAAACAGCAGTCATCGTGCTTATATTGTCTTAAATCAGCTGTATGTGGGTAACAGGCTTGGCTGCTGGAATAGAGATGAAGCATTTTCAGAATGGCCATTTGGGGGGATACCTGGGTGGCTCAAGTGGTTAAACATCCCACTCTTGGTTTTGGTTCAGGTCATGATCTCAGGGTCCTGGGATAGAGCACACCCCCCTCCCCCATCAGGATCCACGCAGGACATGGAATGTGCTTAAGAGTCTCTCTTTCCCTGTCCCTGTATCTCTCCTCCTGCTTGCTTTCTTTCAAATAATAATAATAATAATAATACATAATAATAATAATAAATACATTTTCCAAAAAAAAAGAAAGAATGGCAGTTTTTGGATACCGAACTTTCAGGGTCATGTCATGATGGCATGGAATTAGAAGGTGCCAACGGCAAGTGTAAAGAGTTTTCCCCACTGCTTTTCTTCTTTTTCGCCTTCTACCTCTTCTCTAAAGGTATGGGGAACTCATATCTAAATGTCAGAGAAAAAGTGAGCACAGGATGGGGTTAGGGGAAAGGGAGAGGGAGGGAGTGTCTTAAGCCCTACCATGCTGAGATCATAACCTGAGTTGAAATCAAGAGTCAAAGGCTTAACCACTGAGCCACCCAGGCATTCTTGCATCTAGATGTCTTATGGATAAATATTATGTTAGCTGGATCCAGACACTAAGATTTTTGATGAAAGCCTATATTACATATGGCAGAAACCAAATCCTTTCCCATCAAGTGACTGAAGGAAAACAAATTGTGCTTTGGTATTTGAACAAATTGTGCTTTGGTATTTGCATTTGTTCTTGCATTTCCCGCCATTTATGAGACCGAGCAAAGTTAATTTGACAGACACTTATTCATCTTCTGTAATGAAATTGTAAAGAAGGGTGTGAATTTCTTCCCGCAGGCCTTCATGAACATCATCTTCTAAATGTGTTTTTTTTTTTAATCACCTAAAATGGTTATCTGCCCTGAGGTTTTGAGACCAAAGACTTGGCATTCCATAGCATCACACAGAAACCCATAATAAATTTACTATTAATTGGAAAGACAGGGGAAGTAGATTATAGAAAAATAATCTTTTTATCAATCTTGCAAATTATATCTACTCATATTTCATATTATCCTACCTACCATATTTGTTTTTCAAACACTAATAATATCAACAGTTACGCATTTGATTTACTTTTTGAAATTTCTTTTTTTCTTTGTTCTTAGTGAATTTGTAAAAATATCCCTGGCTTCCATTTAAACTGGTGACACTTTAAAATATTAGAACATGTTAAGTTAACTAATGTTACTAGGATGATGACGATGTTTTTGAACAAAATGATTTGTTTTTCCAGTTCAAGAGGCAAGACTTTCGGAATGGATTTAACTATGCAAGGATTGGGTATTAGGGCAAAGCCCAGGCTGGTAATTATCAGCTGAAGCTTCTGTCAGGAAGTGATGTGTATGTAGATGAAGAGGTTGACAAGACATGGAAAAACTGGGCAGAGCATGGTGAAAAAAACGTCCTTTCTGAGGTAACATATGAGGAAAATGGCTACCAATTGAACGTGCTATGCCCTGCACAGAGTTTTTTTCTGACACTAAGGAAAAGTCCTTGGCTTGGCTTTTATAGGCTTGTCTAAGGTCACATGACCATTCTGGAACCAATCAGATTTGGCAAGAGGATGAGTCATTCCGATTGGCCACTCCTAGGGTCTTCCGTTCTTTCCAAGAGGCAGGAGGATGTTAGCCTCCTCTGGATTAAAGAGAGAATGTGGGGAGGAGGAATTGGGGAGCTGGGCAGGGAAGAACTCCTGCTAATATATATGTATATATATAAATATATCTGTGTGTGTGTATACACTCACACGTATAAATTTCTGTGTATATATAAATATCTGTATATGTGTATATCCATTCCTATATATACATATGTAGATACCTGTATATATACAAATTTATGAATCTATTAAAAAGTCTATTAAAAAAACCTGTATAATGATTTGGATAATTCAGAGCCTCTGTGACAGATTTGAATCTTCATCTCACTTCTTCCTTTCTCTGTTAACAGTTACTATATCTAGGATCTTGCTTTGTCCTCATGATGGGTCTCTGCCCGTTGACCTTGGACTTGACCACAGGATTTAGTTTGGCCAGTGGGTCATTGGCAGGTGAGACACAGGCAGAGGTTTGAATTGTGGCAGTGTGTGTGCATTTGCTCTTTTGCACTACTACCACGGCTATGATGACTGGGTAGCTATGACAGGGAAGGTGTTGTCCTAAAAGAGTAACAGACGTGGGGGTGTGTCTGATTGGCTTCCTGGAACCAAACGAAACTAGATATAGACAAGATGAACTAAACTCTAACCCACTGAGCCACCCAGGTGCCCCATAGACAAGATGAACTAAACTCTAATGCAACCACAGACACAGCAAGAAATAAAGCTTATTGTTATATGCCATTGAGATTTTGTGGCTGTTACCGTTATAAAGATTTAGTTTAATTTATTTGAGAGAACAAGACAGGGAGAGAGAAAACCTGACATGAGCAGGGGTAGGAGCAGAGGGAGAGGGGCAAGCAGACTGCAATGCTGAGCCTGGAACCTGACACAAGCTCCATCTCAGGACCCGGAGATCATGACATAAGCTGAAACCAAGAGTCAGTCACTCAACTAACGGAGCTACCCAGGTGCTCTTGGGACTGTTTCTTAAGTAGCTGACAAAGACACCTCCTCTCACATCTCTGGCTGTAAGGAAGAATAAGAATGGCAACAGATTAATTTTGGCCACTGGTTGTGTTCACTGGAAAATTATTTGTCTTCTTTCTTGCTTGTCAGTAGGTAAAAATGATTTCTACTTTGATCAAGTAAGTTCTTACCGTAATGTCCCCCATGTTAGAGTTTACTTCTACCATTCTTTCTATAAACTTCTCCCACACTCAAAGAGCTTATAATTCGTGTCCTGAAATTTTCAACATTGCACATGATGTTATAAATAATCCATGGCTCTGAACATGTTCAGTAAAAATTATAATACTATTATTTGGACTCTACTTAGGCATTCCCAAATTTGCCTTCCAATGGAGATTTATTGAGGGTCTCAGCTGCTTAGTGATGGGACAGTATCAATGTCTTTACAAGAACAAGTGAGTTAATACAGTCTTTCTATATGCTTGGAGACTCTTTGACAATGTCAGTGTGGACAGTTGGTTTCTTGCATATGGTAACTTCTCTGTTATATGGAAGGGTTGGTGAGATGGACTGTTTTTGTGTTTCTTTTCCTTTTTTTTTTAATATTATACAGGCCATGTGGTGGCAGAAAAATAATCATTGATATAGGCTCCCCATTTAGTGTGACTAAGTGTTCAAAGAAGGCACAAATGAGGCAGAGGCATGGTCCCTAAAGAAACATGGTCTGCCCCCTGGTCTGACAAGGTGATATTTGCTTTGGTGAATTCATGAGAGAAAGCAGCATAGTGGTTAGAGTGGACTTTGGAGTCAAACCCAAGCTGTAAGGGCTTGGGGGATTTAAATATTTTATTTAAATACTGGGGTCCCTGGGTGGCTCAGTCGATTAGGCGTCTGACTCCTGATTTCCAGATCATGATCCTGGCCTCCTGGGATTGATCCTGCATTGGACTCTGGGCTCAGCACCGAGTCTGTCTCTCTTTCCCACTAAACACCTCCCCCATGTTCTTTCTCTCTAAGTAAATTTTTTTTTAAGATTTTTATTTATTTATTTGACAGATCACAAGTAGACAAAGAGGCAGGCAAAGAGAGACAGAGGGAGAGGAGGAAGCAGCCTCCCCACTGAGCAGAGAGCCCAATGCGGGGCTTAATCCCAGGACCTTGAGATCATGACTTGAGCCCAAGGCAGAGGCTTTAACCCACTGAGCCACCCAGGTGCCCCTCTAAGTAAATATGAAAGTAAATATGAAAGAAATTGAAGAAGACACAAAAAGATGGAAGACCATTCCATGCTCTTGGATCGGAAGAATAAACATTGTTAAAACGTCTATACTGCCTAGAGCAATCTATACTTTTAATGCCATTCCGATCAAAATTCCACCGGTATTCTTCAAAGAGCTGGAGCAAATAATCCTAAAATTTGTATGGAATCAGAAGAGACCCCAAATCGCTAAGGAATTGTTGAAAAACAAAAATAAAACCGGGGACATCAAGTTACCTGATTTTAAGCTTTACTACAAAGCTGTGATCACCAAGACAGCATGGTACTGGCATAAAAACAGACACATAGACCAGTGGAACAGAGTAGAGAGCCCAGATATGGACCCTCAACTCTATGGTCAAATAATCTTCGACAAAACAGGAAAAAATATACAGTGGAAAAAAGACAGTCTCTTCAATAAATGGTGCTGGGAAAACTGGGCAGCTATACGTAGAAGAATGAAACTTGACCATTCTCTTACACCGTACACAAAGATAAACTCAAATTGATAAAAGACCTCAATGTGAGACAGGAATCCATCAGAATCCTAGAGGAGAACATAGGCAGTAATCTCTTTGATATCAGCCACAGCAACTTCTTTCAAGATATGTCTCCAAAGGCAAAGGAAACAAAAGCGAAGATGAACTTTTGGGACTTCATCAAAATGAAAAGCTTCTGCACAGCAAAGGAAACAGTCAAGAAAACAAAGAGGCAACCCACGGAATGGGAGAAGATATTTGCAAATGACAGTACAGACAAAAGGTTGATATCCAGGATCTATAATGAACTCCTCAAACTCAACACACACAAAACAGACAATCATATCAAAAAATGGGCAGAAGATATGGACAGACACTTCTCCAATAAAGACATACAAATGGCTATCAGACACATGAAAAAATGTTCATCATCACTAGCCATCAGGAAGATTCAAATTAAAACTGCATTGAGATATCACCTTACATCAGTTAGAATGGCCAAAATTAGCAAGACAGGAAACAACATGTGTTGGAGAGGATGTGGAGAAAGGGGAACCCTCTTACACTGTTGGTGGGAATGCAAGTTGGTGCAGCCTCTTTGGAGAACAGTGTGGAGATTCCTCAAGAAATTAAAAATAGAACTTCCCTATGACCCTGCCATTGCACTCCTGAGTATTTACCCCAAAGATACAGATGTCATGACAAGAAGGGCCATCTGTATCCCAATGTTTATAGCAGCAATGGCCACGGTCGCCAAACTGTGGAAAGAACCAAGATGCCCTTCAACGGATGAATGGATAAGGAAGATGTGGTCCATATACACTATGGAGTATTATGCTTCCATCAGAAAGGACGAATACCCAACTTTTGTAGCAACATGGACTGGACTGGAAGAGATTATGCTGAGTGAAATAAGTCAAGCAGAGAGAGAGTCAATTATCATATGGTTTCACTTATTTGTGGAGCATAACAAAAAGCATGGAGGACATGGGGAGTTAGAGAGAAGGGTGTTGGGGTAAATTGGAAGGGGAGGTGAATCATGAGAGACTATGGACTCTGAAAAACAATCTGAGGGGTTTGAAGTGGCAGGGGCATGGGAGGCCGGGGTACCAGGTGGTGGGTATTATAGAGGGCACGGATTGCATGGAGCACTGGGTGTGGTGAAAAAATAATGATACTGTTATGCTGAAAATAAATAAATGAAAAAAATTTATTTATGTGCCTAATTAATTAATTAATACTTCCTTCATTGTTTTAGGTCAAATTCCATAGAAGCAGAGCCTGAGACAGGGACAAAGATAGCCTTGATGTTCAGAGGAAGTGCCTTTAGGTGAAAACTGTAAGGCAGTGAGGGACAGACTTAGAAACAGGAAGATGGGGACCAAGGAGGTCATCCTAGGTAAAATCTAAAGTTGGCCCGATCTGAGAGACTCTCTGGAGCACATATTACACCACAGAGACATCCCAGCCCTTTTTTAAAGTGGTGGTAAAATACACATAACATGAAATTTATGTGTTTTTTTTTTTTTTTTTAAGGTTTTACCTATTTGAGAGTAGAGCATGGGTGAGGGGAGGGACAGAGAGAAAGGAAGAAACAGACCCCCCACCAAGCACGGAGTCCATCACAGGGCTTGATCCCAGGACCCAGAAATCATGACCTGAGCTTAAGGCAGACCCTTAACAGACTGAGCCACGCAGGTGCCCCTAAAATTTACTGTTTTAGCTATTTTTAAATGTATGCACTTTAGTAGCATCAAGTACATTCACAATGTTGTACAATCTTTACCACTAACTAATTTCAAAATTTCGCTTCTTCTCTAAAGGAAATCCTGTACCTATAAGCAATCACTTTGAATTCTCCCTCCTGTCAGCCCCTAGACACCACTAATCTGTGTTCTGTCCCGTGAATTTGCCTAGTCGGGACATTTAATAGAAATAGGCCCACACAATATATGGGTTTTTGTGTCTGCCTTCTTTCACTTAACATATGTTTTCGAGGTTCATCCACGTTGTAGCATGTCAGCACCTCAACTCTTTGTAAGGCTGAATACTATTCCTCTGTATAGATATACTCCATGTTTTTTATCCATTTATCGACCGACAGACATTTGACTTTTAGACAGCATTTTGGCTCTTGTATTTCTGTGAATGTACATGTACAGGGTTTTTTTTTGTTGTTGTTGTTGTTGTTGTTTTTTTAATGGTCTTCCCTCGAGTTCTATCATAGGAGTGGGACTGCTGGATCATTTGGTATTGTTAGTGGCTGACTTTTTGAGAAACTTCACAACAGTTTTGTACCCTGGCTGCCCCATTGTATATGCCCACCAGCAATGTCAGAGGGTCTCAGTTTCTCTCCATCCTTGCCAAAATTGTTACTTTCTATGGTTTTTATTATAGGTGTGCTAGAGGCTGTGAAGTGGAACCTCATTATGAGGTTCCATCCTTTTTCACCCTCAAACCATTCAGCCTTTTGCTGCTGGCTGCTCTGGGTTGGGGGTGGGGGGGCAGGCAGTTGATCTCCCAACTACCAGCCAAAGGCAATTCTTCAGGGAAGGGAGGGCAACAGTGAGCTGTTAGCACAGACTCCAGCCTCACGGAGCTAATAATGTTCTACTAGAGAATTCCAACAATGATCAAATTAACCCACAAAAGTAAAAATGTAACTCGGACAAATGTAGAGAAGAAGAGGGAAGTGGTGTTACAATCTGCACTAAGACTTGACCTAGACAGGATAGTCAGAGACTTCCATGAGGAATTAATAATTGAGTTGCGTTCTAGAGAGTAAGTAGGAGGGGAATGAATAACTAAAGAAGGATCAGGACAGCACTCCAGGATGAAGAAACAGTGTGGACAAAAGTCTTGTGTTGGGAAAGAACAAAATGTGTTCAGGAATCTGAAAGACTCTGGAGGCTTTCAGGCTATAGTGGGTGATGAAGGGGTCAGGGGCTCTTAAATGAAGATGGTGAGAGGCAGAGGCCACACCTGTAGGATTACCTAAAATGTGCATGTTTATTCCAAGAGCAATTTCAGGGGATTATGCAGAGGTAGGAGTAGCTGAAATCTGATTTGTGTGTTTTGATCACATCCCCCTGTCTATGATGTGAGGAATGGATTGGGATTACAGCAAAACATGAATCCTTAGAAGGAGGAGGACACATGCCAAACTGAGGTTTTTCCATTGTCTCTGACATTAGGAGAATGAATTCTCCCATTTGTGGGCCAGGCTGACTCTCTCTCATGGTGACTTGTTTCCTCATCTGTGTGCAGTTTTGTACTGTGAAGTCTTTTCAGCAGGGGCTCTTATTCATGACCACGCTGAATGTCTTGGACTGTGGAAGTGTTCCTACAAGTACCAATGTGTAAGCATGGATCTTCTGCATCGGATAAGCAGGAGGTGAGAGGGGTATGACAAAGAGCACCCTCTTTCCTGCCTGAGTTCAGAACCAGTTAGCATAAGCAGAGATTCCCACGAATCAGTATTGACTTGACTGCAGATGAGGCTGAGATTGGACAGCATGGTACAAATGTGTGGAAATGAGAGGCTCCCTAATAACTGCACCTGAAAATTAGCATTTCCCAACTAGTTGCAAATCATGGTGGACAATTGCTGAACGTATTCCCAGGTCCTGGCCAGACCTTTACTGATAAGTTGACGGTGGGCCAGCACAGACAGCTCAGGCTGTCAACAAGAAGAGACGAAGAGCACAAGAGATTTCATTGATGTACAAAATGTCGTGGGACCACAGGAGGGATTTACGAGGGTTTCTTGAAGGAAGGGAGACTTGGACTAAACCTTGATAGACACGTGCCTTACTTACTAATAAATAATGGTTGGGGCACCTGGGTGGCTCAATCAGTTGAGCATCTGCCTTTGGCTGAGGTCATGATCTCGGGGTCCTGGGATCAAGCTCCCTGCTCGGCAGGGGGTCTGCTTCTTCCTCTCCCTCTGCTCCACTTCCCCCCTGCTCTCTCTTTCTCTCTAAAATCAATAAATAAAGTCTTTAAAAAAATAATGGTTGATTATCCACTCTGTGGTAACTACATTAGCTGTGATGACTAGAAATTGACAAAGGGGAATGATGGGGTAAGCAAAAAAGTACACAGGCATTTCTGATGTGGATAGGAAAAGAAGTACTAAGTAACTTACTTGCTATGCTCACCCATAACAGATACTGTTGGTGCCTCACACATTTAACCTTGATACTCATAATCCCTGCAAAAGACTTCTTGCTGGTAGCATCTGAGACTCCTTACTAAAGTCTTCCTCTGGCAGTAGGAGGAGCTGGGCCAGAAGCCAGGCATATTGTTAGTGCCTACAGGAGCTGCCCTTAACCAGAGATGAATGGGAGTTGGTAGATAACCCAGCTTCTTTGCCCCTGGGGCAATTTTCCCATGCGGACATTGATTCCAGTCACCCACGGTGGAAACTGAGTCATCAATGCCACTGGGTTGGCTCCTTTGCCACCCTTCTTCCCCTCTTTTCTACTGGTGGTTCTTGAGATAACTCCTTACATCAAATATACTCATATCTTTATCTCAAGATCTTCTGGACAAGTTAAGATATTTATCCTTGCTTGAAAAAATAAAGTCTGTATTTGTACTGTTTAGATAACAACATATGAGTTAATTACTATGTACAAACACAATTATATATCAAGTTAAAAGGATTCCCAAAAGCATAGTCAATAGATCATTCATCCTGCAAATATCATTGAGCATTATTTTTGAGCAATGCAGGGCGTGATTTTAAGCAAAAATAAATAATATCAAATTTTTCACATAAAAGTGCTCACTGACTATTACTCCAGTCTGAATAGTGTTCTTATCAGTTGGCTCGAAGAAGCTCGAGGTTTTTTTTTTTTTTTTTTTTTAATAGGTTTATCTTGCTTCTATTGCAACTGTTCTGATTGTTTGTAACAGCCAGATGCAATGTTGACACAGCTGCCCTTTAAATGACAAACACGTCCCCCGGGGCCATCACAGGACACTTACCTTGAGCCCAAACTGCAATGTTGACCCAGTTATTGAAACCCTATTGACTTGGTGTTGACCACCATTGTCATTGCTGAGGTTAGGACTTGGGCAGTCGCCAAGACAATCTAATCACAGAGCAACCTGCTTTTTAGTAAAGGATGATATGATACTGAAGGCAAAGTTCCCTCTGAAGGTACAATCTTTGTTTCCATAACCTGTTATCCTCTGCCTCTGTGCACGTGTGAGCAAGCCCTCACACATACACACAATCACAACAACAACTATTAATCAGTATTTTTTAGAAGTCCAAATCCCCATACCCTAAATCATAAGCAATTTTAAATTTTTTCATAGTCCCTTCTAGCCTTGGGCCATAGACAGACTCGATTTTTAAAATGTGATTATAATAAGATTTCTGTGTTTTGTTCATTTCTTCTAACATTATTTTGCCAGCATTTTTCCCCCAGAGTGGTTTTTGCCCAATACATTTTATTTATTTATTTATTTTTTTAAAAATTGACATATAATGCATTATTTGCACCCAGTGAATTTTAGAAAGATTTCAAGGGTAGAGCCCTTCCAGCTGGAATGAGTTGGTCCTGTCTACCCTGAAATCAGCAACAATTTCTTAGGGGACTTAAAGAAAAAGCTACTTTTAATGACTTGTTTCCTACTCTAAGTAATGGCCTAGCTCCTGCTTCTTTTAGGGATTAATATGCCTGGACAATGGTCTCAAGTGGGAGTATGCCAAAGGAGACGAGGTGTAGGGTCTTGGTACTTGGCAGAGGCCTAGTTTGCTTGTCATTTTTTTTTCACTTATGCATTCACTTCACAAGCATTCACTGAGTATCTGGTACTCACCAGACGGTGATTATCGGCAGACCGGTGGTGGAGGCTGGAGACCGTAATGGAGCAGGAGCAGGAAGGGGCCAGAGACAGGGAGCAGAAGTGCTTAGCTCACAGTGTTGTCATGAGGCCTAAATAAGTTAATACTTGCAAAATACTTAGAACGGTGCCTGATCGGAGCACCTGGGTGTCTCAGTAGGTGAGGCATCCGACTTTTGATCTTAGCTTAGGTCATGATCTCAGGGTCCTGAGACCGAGCCCCTTATTGAGCTCCATGCTCAGCATGGAGTCTGCCTGTCCCTCTCCCTCTGCTCCTCCACTGGTCATGCTCTTTCTCTCAAATAAGTAAATAAAATCTTTAAAAATAGATATATTTATAGGTATATAAAACATAAAAATACAACATGTATTTTATATAAATATAAAAAATATATTTGTATATAAATATATAATATTAATTTAACTATTTTATATATTTGTATATACTTTATAATTATATATAATATGATATATGATATATTTTTATATTTTAATTTTTATTATATATATTATACATTACATATATATAATATATATTTTATGTATTTTAAAGGCCTTAAAAAAAGAATTGTGCCTAGCATAAAGTAAGTACTTATATAAGAGTTATCGAATAAAATTAATATGCAGTAAAGGAATGCGTCCCTTGACAATAATTGAATTCTTTTCAGTATCCATAACCACCTTCGTTTTTAGAAATTTAGAAATCCAAATGACATCATGGCCTTCTTCTTTTTTAATGACCTATTTCTCTTCCTAATTATCTACACGTGGTTCCAAGCATGGCTTCCTGCCCCACTTTCTTCCAGCAACTGATGTCTTCACCGCTGTGTCCTAGCTGGTAAGTCCAGCTGAAGCGCGTTCTAGATGCTGTGCCAGGCGCTCAAACTCTCCTGCGTTTGAGAGCCTCCCCTTCTCACCTGCTCTGTGTCCTGGAGCACTGGCACTGAACGGTACCTCCTAACCTCTCAAACCTCCAGACTTCTAAGCTGGTTATACACCGCCACGGCGTCGCTGGGGCCCAGGTTCCCCTTAGGAAGGTGTTCTTGAGACCACTCTGGCAATATGTGGCTGTTTAGATGCAGGAATCCTCGCAGCTGGACTTCACGGCTCAGCAAGGGGACTTACTAAGATCATCCTGTACTTTGTAGCTGGACAGGAAGCTTTTCTTTGAAAGAGCAATCAGGATGCCTTAAGTCCCGGGCCTTTTCCCTGATCCCAAGCCTGGGAGGCATTGCCAAGGACCGCCCAGCCGTTGGCCTGAAGGCCTGACTCCAGGAATGGTGCCATCATGTCCGTGGTTAATAACGAACGGAAGGATAGATTGCCTGTCTCCCGAACACTGCCGCCCGCTGAGGCCCAGGAGCGAGGATTCCGTGGGGACAGAGGACGAGGGTACAGAATCGACTTTCTTCCTTCTTTTTTTCTTTTACAGAAAGACTCTTTGTTTTTGTCATTCTATGCACGAGCTAAGCAGATTACAGTAAAGAGAAATGGGGACAGGCCCAGGTATCTAGGAGATGGGAGAGAATTTGCATTCCAATTGGGGAACACATCAAAAGGCTATTCTTCCCGCCTGGACTGGAAGGTACAGAGCGGTCTGGAGGCTATTTAAACCGGACCATACCTTTTCCCACAAACTCGAGCTTGTGGGGGGAAAGGCTCCGGTGTTGACCCAGGGAACCTTGAAGAGAAAAGGCAGCCGGACATCCCTATTGGACTTTGAAAGTTCAAAGCTGCTTATGTTACTTCCATTTTTTTTAGGCTGCGGGTATATTCAAAAAGAAAAAAAAATGTCATAAAACCGTTCCAAAAAAAAAAAAAAAGGCTATGTCAAATATCAACGTTTGGCAAAATACGCCATTGACGTTAAACACACACACACACACACACACACACACACAATATGATGATGGTGTGTGTGACTCCATTTGTGGATAATGTCAAAAGTTTGTATTTGAAGAACCGGATGAAAATTGAGGTTTCTGCCAGATGCTTCTGGTGCCCTCCTCCCCACCCCAGATGGCTCTGTCTGCAGAGAGAATGCCTCCCCCCTCCCCCATGACATAAACAGCCCCCTCCCCTGGAAGACCTCAGGTCTAGTTTGCCCACCTCCCCAAGAAACATTATCCTTCTCTTCCCCGCCCCCTTCTCCTTTTAAAAACCATAGACCTCCAAGAGAGACCTCCCCTAAAAGCAAAGTATTCTCTGTTGGTTTGGAATAAACCTGAAAAATCAAAGCCCTTCTCTCTTGTCCTTCCCTCTGGTTCCCCTAAACCACCCCCTCCCCAGGCACACATACACTCACTGAAACCCAGCTCCAGTCCTTTGGCTGCTTCGTCCCCTCGCTGCCCCTTCCACACAGACTTATTTCATAAAAATGTCAGCTATTAAGTTAACATTATTTAAGGGGCTTTGGGTTTTAGTTCCTGAATGCAACCTTAGCTGGATGGGTAGAGGCCTGCCAGGAAGCCTCGCTGTATAAAACATGACCCACAGAGGTACTAAATAAATAACCTGGCTGTGGGCTTCCTTGCCTCTCTATTTATCACGGCAGTAATGATAACGATCTGATTTAGAGTGAACCGTTCCGAGGGTCGAACCCCAGCACAAGCTGTAATATGATCGGCGGGGGAGGGCTGATAACCCCAAACAATGTGAAGAAACCCTGTCCGATAAATAAAACAAACTGTTTGTCCATTAAATAGCGCTGTCAGGAAGAGGACAGGGAAGCCAAACAGAGCTGAATCCAATTCTTTTACAGAGGCTCAGAGCCAGGAACACCTGAACTGAGCTGGGGAAAAGACGCTCGCTCAGAACTGGGTGGAGGGTGTATTAGGGGAAGGGGAGAGGGGTCAGACTGATTGAGGTCACTGAGGTCTCTGATCTTGGGAAAAATCCTTTACCCTCCCAGATCTGGTCTCTCTGTCTGTGAAATGGGACACCCACAGCTGGGTTCCGCCTAACTCACCAGGGTACGCGGGGGGGGGGGGGGGGGGG
>NC_081573.1:28562438-28572243 GCF_022355385.1 Mustela nigripes
ACCGCCTCTCTCCTACCCGTTGCCTTGCTTGAGCCGGGCCGCGCGCCCCCCGCGGGCAGGTGCGCCGCGGGCGAGGGGGGGGGGGGGGGGGGGGGGGGGGGGGGGGGGAATCCCCACCAGAAATCCAGATGCTGCCAAGGCCAGGCTAGTTACAGAAGTGTTTGAACCAAAGGGTGCAGGGCTCATCTCAGGGCAGTAAGGACCCAGCCCCAGCACCTTGGCTGCACAGAAACACAGCCCATGGCTGTGAAGTCTCTGAATGTTTTCAACAGAAGCTCAAGGTTATCATGGGAAACCTCAAGGATTCTATATGTTGGCAGCTCACCTGAGAACTACTTAGAAGTCTGCATGTGTTTAAAAACTATATGTACATAGTTGAAAAACTCTGGGGTTAGAAGTAGCCTATAGTCTGTAACTTCCCGACTGAAGCAAAGCAAGGTGGATCCTTTCCATGATGATCGCCATTGCTCCTGCCTTTCAGCTGGACGGAACTCCAGAGCATTGAAGAGGCAGGAACAGCAGTGTCATTTCTCCAATCCACTGGTAGACCACACATTTGTGTTAGCTCTTTCAATTTTTTGGTGTACTTTTACCAGATCTACACCATATTTTCTTGAATACTGCACTGAATCTTCAGAAAACAAAGATTGTCTTCAATTGAGTGTAACCATCATCCAAGGTTTTCATTTCCAGAGAGGGAACACTGGTCCGGCCCCTGGCCAGTGTTTCTCAGTGGGAGCACTGTTGGCATTTTGTAATCGCTAAATGTCAGTAGTCCCTCCCTTCCGTGATTCCCCAGGCCTAACGCAACCAAAAGATGCCCTTCACTTTAAGAACAAAATGCAAAGAACAACCTTCTGCTACTTCACATTTGTGGAAATGAGAGTAATTCAGTGTTCTTGAAGAATACCAAGCATATCAATTTGGCCCTGCAAATGGTCAACGTGACCAGACCAGGCCTCTGGGATAGATTTCCTGAGGCAGCCCAGAGTATCTCTACTCTCTGAGGTCTGAGATTCTTAGAATAGTGAAGGCCACATCAGCAAATAGGAACAGAGGGTGATCTAGAGCCATCTATGGCTCTGGTTCCCAACCCAGGCTCTGAGTCCCCAAAGTTACTTGTCAAATAGGCAGTTTCCTGGGCCTCATTTTGACAGGCCTGGAGTTATGACACAGGAACATTTATTTTTATATACAGTTTGAAGGTAGACCATTTTGAGAGCCACTGCTTTCATAAAGCATTAATGCCTCCTCTCCTCTAAAGCAGTGGTACTCTGACTCACTTATTCTTTAGAATCACCTGGAAGGCTTTACAAAATATGGCTCCATTGGCATGTTCTAAAGACTCAACAAAGTAGTCATGTGGTTGCGTGTCTCTCTGCTGAGTAGTGTTCTATTGTACAGACAAACCTTTGTTCATTGTCTGTCAATAGAAATTTGGGTTTCCAGATTTGGCTTTTATGAATAAAACTGTTATGAGCATTTGTATAAAAGTAAAATAAATAAATAAAAGAAAGAAAGATAGAAAGAAAGAAAGAAAATGGCTCCTTGGGAGCCAGTCTAGGAGACTGATTTGATTTGGGTGTTGGATCAATTTCTTACATAACTTTGCTGGCCCTGGAAGTAGATAGGGGCTCTTGTATCTTTGCTATGTTTTTAAAGATGTAGGTGTGATTATCCCCACATTACACATGGCAAAGTTGAGACCCAGAAATGGAGAATGGTCATTACAGTCTTGTGCCCAATAATAGAATAAGATTCAAATATTTTATCTTTTTCCTAATGGTATTACCATCATCTTTTTCTGCAGAATCTGCAGCCAACCTGCTGCATTCAAGTGGTTCATGGTTGGGCTAAAATTAATTTTCTGAGGCGTAGCAGCAAAATCTTTCTTTGCATTGATTTTTTTTTTTTCCTGTGTGCTTAGTGTTTATTGTTGAATAACTATCTCCACTCATCAGGCAGGGAGCATGTTCTGTGGCTTCTTGGTTGTGATGTAGTTCAAGGCAGAGCTTCCTGGTTTTTATTTCCTAAATCTCATGTTCATTGAGGAATCTTTGGTATTGGGATCAAGGGACCGTCCTAATCAAGGGACAAAAAAGCAGTTTCCATAGACTAAGGGTGGCAGAGAATCAAAATTAAAATGATGGAAAATACACATGTGAACTATTTCGCTTAACTAAGTTTTTGGATCAAAAGTCAGGTGGGTAGTCTCTAGCTCTGACATAAATGAACTGTTGGTCTTTTCAAGTTGAACCATTTTAGAGGAGATTAGTCTTGTGCTAAGGAGGAAAAATTACACACATGGAAATTTTGTTAAGGGATTCCATAAGTGAAAAAACCTCTCCTGTATTTGTTCATGTGAATAAAAACATAGCCTGAACAGGGGCAAGAAAAAAGAAAATAAAAAAGGAATAATTAGTTCATGTAAGTGGGACACCCAGGGGAACAAATGACTTCAGACACTATCTACACCAAAGCTTCAAGTAACATTATCAGGAGTCTCCCTACCTCTCTGTCTCCACAGCTCTATTGGCTTTGCTCTTTAGGCAAGTCCTTCTATGGGGTAGCCCTCAAGCCGACATCACCCCAGCTTAGAAATTCTAGCACAATGAGCACGTCTTCTCACTGGCCTGCCCGAGACCTTTGCGCATCCTGGATCCATCCTTATGAATAAGGTATGGTGATTGGCCAGCCTCGCGTCATATTTGCATCCTGCATCCTGGAAAGTGAGGCTCAAGCAATCTAATCTACATGGACAGACAGTCAACATATGGTGATTCCCAAAAGAAAAAAAATAATGACTCCAAAAACAAACAAACAAACAAACAAACAAACAAAACTGTTAAAGAAAGGGGGGTGGGCGAATGGATCCTGAGCAATAACGAACAGATGTTTTCTACAAAGGGAGATAAGATGGATGGAGGGATAGAAACCAAGTCCATTTTCTTTCTGTCTGTCTCATGTTAGCATTCATTAAATAAAAACAGGAAGTCAAAACAGTGAAACAAACACCAACTGAGAATAAAATTAAAGAAAAGGCCCTTCTCAAGCAGTGAAAAATTCTGACTTGATATTGTTTTCAAGAAAGCTTCTTTCTTTCTTTTAAGAACCTACAGTAACTCTGCTTGGCTAATAAAGTGTTTGCCTAGTACATTATGAAAGTCTTTGGGGAGACTATTGAATCAATTAGAATGATTTGTAATTAGCACACCAACCTAATGACGGGGTGTCTCCAAATTGCTTAAAATAGTTTGCTTTCCTAAGGGACTTATGGCCCTCTTATGAACATATTTATACTAGTGATATGCTTATGAGCCTTTAAAAATTTTTCAGAAAAATAAACTTGCTCCGATTCTTTAGAAACACCACCAGTTCCAAATTAAGCCATTTTGAATGTTCCTTTCTTACTATAACAAGAAATCTTGGGCAAGTTACTTCGTCTTTCTCGATTTCTACTTTGTCAGAAAAATGGAGATCACGGTAACAACGCACTTCTTGATGTTAAAATGTGCATCTCATACATAGGGAGTCTGTATTGATTTCAGAAAGATTTCTAGGCTAATAAGGATTTGGTCGTAAGGAATTTTATCTTATTCTAGTGAAGAAACTGGAAGGTAGGGAATGTCTCTCTAACGGGCTAAAGCAAAGGGTGAATAGTGTGAAATGTTCAATATAGTACATGCGATAGTATGTTTGCAGTCAAATCGTACTTGCAACACTTCTGAAAAGTCAGCAATTGTCCTTCATTCACTCATCATTCACTTACCATTCGTTCACAGATGTCTGAGAAATTAACTGAGCTTCTACTGTGTGCTGGGTGTTGGCCCAAACATTAGGGATACGGCGGAGATCCAAGCCAATAACGAAGTTGTAAACTTTCAGCAACTCAACCACTTTGGTTAATTCCAATTTGTCGTCACTTCTCTTGAGCAATAAAACCTGTGCTATTTTGTCATAGCCCCTAGCCAAGAACGGAGAGAATAAAACAGCCTCCTACCTCACGATTGCTGTTCAAAGAAGGAAAACATGGGCTGTAATTAACATCCGGCTTTGCTCTTAAGGCGAGGAAGAGCTCCATACAAATAATGGTTTTCACGGCTACTAAAATGGTCACTCTGTGATTTTTAGTATTTGTAAGCACTGTGATGTTGTTGGAAACAGAAAACAGAGCTGGCTTTTAGATCTGGGTCTGTCCTTCAACAGCTGATGATCTTGGGCACATTATATAATTTAAGTTTCAGTTTCTTCCTAGTAAAATGGACAGTTTTCAATGTCTTCTCACAGGGTAAGTGAAGATGGCGCTTATAAAGTGGTTAGCATGGTATGCAGGGGGTAGTAAATACTTGCTGGTTACCATAGTCATCAGAATATCTAAAACTTGTGGACACCTGGGTGCTTCAGTCATTAAGCGTTTGCCTTCTGCTGAGGTTATGATCCCCGGGTCCTGGGGCCAAGCCCCGCATTGGCCTCCCTGCTTAGTGGGGAGTCGTCTTTCCCATAACCCCTGCCCCTGCTGTGATCTCTCTCTCTCTCTCTCTCAAATAAATAAATAAAATCCTTATTTATTTATTTATTTTTAAATGAGCATCTAAAGCTTGTGTTGACATTTTGTGTCGACAGTGTACCGACTTAGACATTCTCACTGAATGCTCAGAACAGACAGGGGAAGAAGTGTCATTCACATTATCGTCATCATTATCATCATCACACATATTTATCAAATGAGGACTCTGTCAAGATCACCGGGCAGGTAAGTGGCAAAGTTAGCCCTTTGTCCTAGAGAGCGTCGCTGGGTCTACAAGTGATTTTTCAAACTAACCTTTAAGACTGGAGAGCATGTCCCCCTCTGACCCACTTGTACTAGGGATTCCGCAGTGACCAGAGTGGGTGGGAGCTGATGCTTCTGGAGGTGCTTCGTAATGGGAAGCCGAACTCCCCACCCTGTGCCAATAAGAGCCCAGGCCTCCCTGTCCCGAGGGAAATCCCTATTCCTTTGCTTCCTCCTCCACCGCAACGGAGACCTCTGGCCGGAGACTTTCAGCCTTGTTTCCGGTATCATTTAAATCATAGTCATGCTATCGTATTTTCTTTAAGAAGTTGTAAAAAAAAAAAAAAATTGTTACTTTTGGAGAATATTTCCTGAAATGGCTGGGGAGACCATCGCTTTCCCCCCCCCAAACTTCTGGGGGTGGTGGATTGTTCAACATTAGGAGATCTTCTGATATAAAAAACAAAAAAAATAGGGGCACCTGGGGGGCCCAGTGGGTTAAGCCTCTGCCTTCAGCTCAGATCATGATCCCAGGGTCCTGGGATCGAGCCCTGCATCGGGCTCTCTGCTCTGCAGGGAGCCTGCCTCCCCCTCTCTCTGCCTGCCTCTCTGCCTACTTGTGATCTCTGTCTGTCAAATAAATAAATAAATAAAACTTTTAAAAAACAAAAACAGAAACAAAAAAAACTGGTCGTCTGGATTTTTATTTGAAATATCCACATTTGAAAAACAGAGACTCAGTTAAAAAGAAAGCAGCACAAGACTGTTGACTGCATCTTCACTCTTGGCTGTAACCGGAGTCCTGATTCATTTCCGAAGTTAGGGGAGATTTCCAGAAGTTAGTGGCTTTTAAAAGAAAGAAGAGGCATTGTTAGGGGAAGAAGGCAGGGAGGAGCTTCCTAGGGCTGAAGTATAGGCTCTACGCTATATGCTCTCAGGGAGGGGACAAGGGCAGAGCAATTGTGAGGCTGGTATGGCAGGAAGGGGCTAGATCATGGCGGGCATGATGGGCCCCATGGGGATGATCAGTGGGCGTGGTGGTGTGGTTGATCCAATGAGCCCATGAAAAAACATGGAGCCATGATGGGATTGACCGGAAGGGGCACGAAGGGAGCTGGGCCACCTTGAGAGAAGCTGCTCTCGCCACTCGAGTACATACTTCTTATCCTCATCCCCACAGTGCCAACCCTGCACCAAGCCAACTTCATTTTCTCCAGAGTTTTACTAGATTAAAGATGACTATCTTTGGACTTCGCTCTCTCTAAGGACATAAAGAAAGATTTCTGGCAGCTTTCACAACCCCTGACACTTCTCACCAGCTCTGGTCCCATTTTGGTTCTCCTTTACTTTTCTCTCTACTTCTTTGCCCCTTGTATTTTCTTTTTACACCTAAATGCCCAATTTTCAACTGTCAGTGAATAAGAATTAGGAACATGCTACTTTAAAAAAAATAGCTTATCCATAAATCAAACCTTCTGGCAAACATTAGGGTTTAGGTACCTAGTGTCATTTTCTTTTATATCCACCTAAGGAAACACTTTTTTCCCCCCTCCTTACTGCTGACATATTTTTTGAGAAATGCAGCCCTCGGGTTATTGTTCTGCACTCTTCGGAGTCACTGTGAATTGAATAAATTTGATGTTTGATGGCAAACTGCCATGAGAATTTAAACAACTTGTGAGAGAGGATATTATTATTTTTTTCTGTCATTTTAAATTCCCCGAGGCCATGGCATGGAATGGCGGGGACAGGTGTCGGTTCCTGGTGACTGTCCCTCACACCTCTAAATCCCCATGTAAAACTCTTGGGCACTAAGACAGTTCTCCTGTCCCTAGAGACAAAACTTCAAGGTCATCCTATTGACTTGATGACCCTGAAAACGACAGGATCGGGAGAAGGGAAGAAAAGTGTTGGTGAAATTGTCCTTAATTGATTTCAGCCAAGTCATGCTTTCATTAGAACAGATAATGTGCCGTACGTCAGATGGATTCTTGGGAGGGCATTCTATTCTTTGTTGACCATGTTGTGAAATTATTTATTTGTTCTTTTTAAGATGCTCTCGATTTTCTTCCTTCTTCTTTGTCCTTTACTTCCTACTTCGGAAAACAGAACAGACATCCACTTTTAAGGAGGCTAAATGCCCAAACTTCTGTGTCCCCGGGCACATGAGAGCGGGACTCGTGTTTGGATCAGTCCCTTCGTGCAGCGCAGGGCGATGCCGGTCTGCCTGGGGGCACGGTGCATTTTTCTGTTGAATCGGGGCTTGCATCTGTCCCTTTCTGCCATGCACTGACTTTTGCGGGAGTCTTTCGACGGCAGATAAATCATTTCTTTCAGACTGGATAAAAAATGGGCCATGCTCTTTGGAAGCCGAAGTTTTCCAGATAATTCTATGTTTGCACTATAAACTATACCAGTCAATTGCACATTCAGGTTTAGATTTGGGCCAGATTTATGCCCCTGAGAAAATCCTATTTTTGCATGATTTAGACAAAAAAATGTGTCTGAACCGCCTTACCCAGCCTAATTTATATGAAACTGGGATCCTGCCACCTGGGGTTTTGGGTCTGCTCTGTGAGACGTGTCTGGTATGTGACTGAAAGACCAAGCGAAGAGCGGGCAGCCGTGGAGGGGGACCAGAGCCCGCTTGAAAGGGAGACAGCCATCCCCGCCAACTGAATGGGGCGTGCACAACCAGCTGGGGAGTGAGGCCTCTGCATTGTGCTTTTATTACTGGCTCTTGTGTACAACCAGAAAGGCGCACCCCCCCTCCTCGGGGCATGCTTGGTTGCTGCGATCTGTTCCCCGGGGGGGTTGGTGTGCCTCCCAAATGACAGCCCCCTCCTCCCAGGCCGACTTGGGTCAATGACCGAAGCCGCAAACATTCGGGTCCCATGTCCTTCTGAGTCCTACCTGCACCCAAGAGTATCTTTGGAAAAGGACGACAGGACAGAAGAGCTGTCCCGGTCACCATACTTGGAGAATCTCTGTAGGGCTTTCATCCCCGACTGGGTGGCTATTGCTCATCCCCTACCCAAGCAAGAGATGTCCAAGGTGTCTGGGGTTCGCCTTGTTTTGAACGGCCAAAGCCCTCTCTCAAAGCTCTGGGGGGGACCTTTGATTGACCTTCTCAGGGGCCAAGGTTATGAATCCCTTTATGGCACAGAAGCTGACCGCATGCGATCTGCACAGTTCACGGCTGTTGGAGCCCCTACAAACTTTCGACAGATATTTTTTGGAGCCCTTTCTTCACGTCAGGCACTGTTGTGGGGGTACTGGATACAGATAGATAAGACAGATATGATCATTACTCCAAAGGGGCTTATTGCCTAGTGGGAAAAGGAACCATGAATCCAATAATCACAAATAAACTCAAGAGAAAGGCACGGTCTATGTGGGGGATCTGAGTTAGTGAGTGGCCACGGTGGGAGCTGGCTGGAGAACTGAGGGGTGAGCAGAAGCCTCAAATGCCACTTCTGGAGAAACTAAGGACTCCCTGAGCTCAGGAGGAGTAAGTACCTTGTGACCAGATTGGGTCAATGACTTGCCCAAGGGCATTCAGCAAGCTAGACCTCAGACCCTCCATGCATGTAAAGAAATTCTAAATAAAACGGCTCTGTAGCTGACAGGAGTTAAGCCTGACGTCCGAATCTTCTACTTAACAGCTTCTCACTTGATCTTTCTGGGTCTTGTTTACCTGCTCCACGGAGTGAGGATTTTAAGAGCTGATTCTGGAGAGGGATATTTTGAGATATCATCTGGAAAAGTATGTGATGTGTTTGAGCACAAAACATGTGAGCCATTACTATTATTTATTCTTATCTAGTCTTTCAAAGCAACTCTACAGGATTGAAAGATGAAGAAGGAACCCCCTCCCCCATACCCACCCACAAATATTTTGTTTTCAACCAAGAGCCATAGCAGTGGCCCCATCGTGTGTACATAAATCCATTCAACGGATTTATTTACTGAAAGCATTAGTCATAGTGGTAGAAAAGAGAAAGGGGGCTGTGAGATAGGGTCCCCGCACTCAAGGTTGGATTAGCTCTTTGAGGAGCATCCAGGTTTCAGAGAATCAGAGATGAGTCCTGGAGCTGTGTTGGACGCCATCTTGATGACCCTCTCATTTCACTGGAGGCCTGGGGCCCAGTGGCTGGCGGCCACTACCAGCACTCCAGCCCTGGGTCATTTTCCCTATAGTTAGTAGCTGGAGGTCCTTTGGACTGAGAATTGGCTTCCTGTGTGTCTCCAGGGAGCTGTCCTAGCAGAAGAGCCCTGAGGATTTGCAGGGTTGGGAAAGGCTCCCCACCCTTATTTTTGGGCTGTTTCTGAGGAACAGCAAGGAGGCTGTGCTCTTTCAGGATCCTGCGACCAAAGGCATCAGTTCCTAGAAGCCACCCACTCCATGGGAGCTAGTGGGTGGGTGGAGATTTCTCTTCACTGACATTTCTAAGCGCTTCCCAGTCTCTCCAGTCTACGCTGGGTCCTGTCCCCAAGACAAGGCTCCCCAGAATGGGGTGAGTTTCCAGGCTTCATGATCGCAAGTTGTTATAATGCATGCATGCATTCATCTCTGAAACAGGTGCAGGATGCAAAGACACAGCTACTTTTTTTTGGTACATCCTGGTGAAACCTGCTCCTTCTAAAAAACCCTTGAGAGGGATCAGTCCTGGTTCTGCACACTCAGACTGGACTTAGCTGATGCTGTAGGAGTGCTTCTTGCTTTTTCTTAAGCCAAGGTTGTTAACTTCCTAGCAGTGTAGCAAACAGCTTTTATTTTTTATTTTATTTTATTTTTTTAAAAGATTTTATTTATTCATTTGACAGAGATCACAAGCAGAGAGGCAGGCAGAGAGAGAGAGGGGGAAGCAGGCTCCCTGCCGAGCAGAAAACCTGATGTGAAGCTCCATCCCAGGATGCTGGGATCATGACCTGAGCTGAAGGCAGAGGCTTTAACCCACTGAGCCACCCAGCTGTCCCCAAACATCATGTGTGTGTGTGTGTGTGTGTGTGTGTGTGTGTGTGTATACACAC